>NW_027494555.1:0-272327 GCF_021521415.1 Bidens hawaiensis
AATTTAATTTCAAAAACTCACTTAATTAAAACCCACTTAAATTTTCACTCATCTCCTACAACCACCACCGCCCACCGCCACCCACCGCCACCACCTTGCGGAAAAGTCTTCGAAAATTTCGCCGGAAAATAACACTATGAAAAATACAATGAAAAAGACACAATGTGAAAAACACAATGGAAAAAACACTATGAAAATAAAAACACAATGACAAAAACACAATGTAAAACACATTAAATAAAACAATGTAAAAAACACAATGCAAAAAACACTGTGAAAAAATAAAACACACTTGTATAACACAATTTTGGTAAAACACACTTTGAAAAAAACCCACGAATTTATTTTTATTTTTATATAGCAATATGGTACTTATATAAAAGATAAAAAAACACTCGTTATTATGGTGAAATTGTTTTGAAAAAAAATGTCGTATAAAAAAGTTATGGGCGTTTTAAAATGATGGGGTATTTGACATGTGTCTTGCATGTGGAGAGAGAAAGTCAACAAATGTGTTATCCCTATTATGCCCTTACCCTTGTTTTACACTTTATGATCTCTCTAGTCTAATCTCAACCATTCAATTTTAAAATGAATGGACAAAATTATTTCCTATCCTTTTTAGGAAAACTAATCTTCTTATTATAACTCAACCCTATTGATATAATAATTGTTCAGAAATTTTCCCGATATTTTAGATTTGTATTTCCATAAATTGATTTTTTGTAATTATAACATGTAATGTTTCAATATTATAGATGCTTAATTGTTTTAAAGCGGAAATATCTTGTTATCTTATTATGATAACCAGATATTTACTCACGTGTTTTGCACACCAATTTCGGTATGTAAAACTCGGGCATTGCAGCGGTAAGTCAAGACAAATTTGGTCAGTATTGGCTACATTCGTTACGTAACCGGAATTAAAAATAAAAACAAATTTGTCAAATTAACATGTTTAAAATAATAAACCAAAATAATAGCGGCACTCGTATAACGTACTGTAGAAAAATAACATTTATTTGGTCGATAAAACCCAGGCGTTGTAAACCCCAAGCATTATGACGGTGATTCGACGCGAATTTAGTTTGTGTCAGTTATGTCTGTTACACTATAAACAACGTTGAAAACCAGTGCGTTAAAACCCAAAATACAAATTCATCAAATTAGCATATAAAAATTAACATATAAAAATATTTAGTCGATAAAACCCGGCAGTGGTAAAACCCAAGCATTGTTTGCCCCTGGCATTGAGGCAGTGACTCGACATGAATTTGATCAGTTACGTTCGTTACGGTAACCGAACTTAAACAAAAAAATAAATAAAAAGCACAATTAGGTCCAATAAGGTGGCGTCGGTCGGTAAAACTCGGTTGTTGGTAAAATCCAGGTGTTGAAGCGGTGAGTATACTCAAATTTGATCAAAAAATGAAATTGGCCTTTGATCATCGATTTTCGTTACATTTATTACGGTACCAGAAATAAAACAAAAGGCAAAAATAAATAATAAAATGGCGTCGACCAATAAGGTGCTTCGCATGGCCAATGGGGGGCTTTTGGCACCAATGTTTTGTTTTCATCTAGATAATAGAGAATATATAATTTGTAGCTCCTAAGCATGAGAGGCAATAGTTGGAATTCGATCAAACAGAGAAGAGTAAGGAGAAGATCACTGAACAGATTAAGCTTAATAATGAAGTTAATAGCACAATGCATGTCGGGTTCCTCGGTTGGGGTAGGTTTATAGGCTCTTAACGACGAGGTTCGTAACTTAGTCGCAGGTAATGTGAATTTTACTGGTAATCAATGGATTTTCTATGCCTTAACATCTGTGGATTATGGAATTCAGATAAGCCTATCCGGGTTCGTAATATAAAGAGGTGGTATCAAATCATTTTTATACGTTTACAAGAATCGTAGTTTGCAAACTTGTCAGGGTTAATCTTCGGGATTTCTGGAAACCGTAATTTCCAGATTGATTTCGTTGAACCTTGGGAAGGTCTGGCGGCATTATTAGTATTTGGGATCCCAATATTTTGGACATGCCGAGTGGTTAAAAATAGTAACTGTTTGCTTATTTCTGGATCTCTGAATGGGCGGCACAACTTGGATTTCAATATTCTCAGCGTGTATACTCAGCAATGTGCTAGGGCTAAGAGGCACCTATGGGAAGATATTCAGACGTTAAGGAACTCTCTTCCGGGTATTTGGATTTGGATTATGTTCGGGGATTTTAATGCACCGAGGACATGCGAAATTCGGGTTTTTATCCTGTAGAAGCTAATTACTTTAATAACTTCATATTTTTCTTCCGGTCTCCTGGAATACACTATTAAAGGTAGACGTTTTAGATTCCGCAAAGGTAATAAATTGCTCAAGGGTGAAATTGAGCAAAATCGATCGTTTTCTAATATGTCACCAGTTCATTGTCTCACTGCTCTTCCACGGTATTTATTCGACCACTCCCCTATTGTGTTGGTTATGGATCCATTGGATTTTGTACCTATTCCTTTTCGGGAGTTTAATTCTTAGCTGGATAGACCCAATTTTGATTTAACTAACCATCAAGAAGTCCCTCAACTCATGGAAAGCACCAAAGTTTTATGGACCAAGAAAGTTTGGTCTAGCAATAATATTCCTCGGCACGGGTTCTATGGATGGCTATGAAAGTAAGCTTTTAGCCCAAGGCCAATCGATTAGATCGATGTTGAAGTAACAGCAATATTAGCTGTATTTTTGCAACAAAAAAACTGAGTGACAACCATCGATCGACACCTATTTTACAGCAAAAACGAACATAAAGTACAATTTAAATGAATGGCTCTTAATATTGATGGGAAAATTGGTCATTTGCAGAAATTTGAAAGTCATAGAGCCAGGGTTATAAATGCCATTTTTTAATGAGTCCGGACAAAACAAATTCGGGTCAAAGTTGACTTTTTGTCAATTTTGGATGTCACGCATTTGTATTATGTAAATGCAATCGAGAATACAGCCAGCACCGAGGAAACTGGTCAGCAACCTTTGGGTTGGATGATGCATGCGGTTGCAGCTGAGAACATGGCTTGATTGATCCTGTCAAGTTTGACCGGTCAGCAGCCTTTGGGTTCATGTGGACTGAAGAGTTCTACCTCTGATTCAAACCTTCAGCATTTAGAGTTGTGATAGCACACATGTATGCTTTTATAGCATTAATGCAGTTTAGATATTGGGCCACATACATAAATGGGTTAAAGACTTAAAGTTTGACTGATGCACTAGTTCTGGTATCTTACAAGGTCTTTGAAACCTTGGTATATGCAACAAGTTTGACATTTATGGCTTTTGTTATCTAACTTGGGAGTTAGATTTGTATTTTCATACTTTTCATACATTTGAGTTAATGGCCAGTAATCAAGCTTGTTTTTTTATTGATTGCAACATCCATATGTACACTGGGGGTAACTGGCTAACTGCATCATGTGTGTTGCTTACATCAATCATTATGATTTCACTCTATTATTTATGGATTAGAACACTGGAATCCTAAATGAGGTGAGATTTCAAATCTTTTCAGTGATACAGGAGGCTAAGCCAATTAGAAGTGGAGAGTTAATAACAATTCAATAACCGTACTACGGAATATCAACCTAATTGTTATATCAATTAACATTATAACATTAATACAAATCTCATTCTAAATGAACGAGAAAGACTTGATTAACCTCCTCAAACTACAAGAAATCCCTGAACATGCCTAAAGCAACCAAGAACGTCGTTACAACACAGAAACCAGACTAAGGGTTTGGAATTGAAACCCTTCAAATCGGTCCAAAAGACAAATGACAGGATTAGTTCTTGCGTAACAACTAACAAGAATAAGGGTTAGCCAATAATTAATATGTAATAAATCAGACTTAGAACAAGATGAAAACCCTCAACAACCCTTACAAATAAATACAGGGGGTACATATATATATATGTATATGTATATTGTAAGGCCCCGTTCCCGGTAGCCCTACTTTCGTGTTGGATTTACTCATAAACACAGTTCTAAATATCAGAGTTAATTAAAACATTCGCGGAATATAAAAGCTTTCGTAAAACATTTCATAGCAAAACACATCTTGTCTTAAAGCAACATCTTGTCTTTCAAAATAAACAAAACATTAAACTTAAACGTCTTGAGTCTTCCGATGCCAGCCTCTTATTCAATGCCATGTGTCTCCTCAAGCGAGCTGCCTCATCCTACTCACCTGCGTGCATACTAAAAGTTAGCTACGCTGAGTGAGTTCTAGTTAATCATACATTATACAATACACATAAACTTATATCCTTTCAATCATACTTTCATACTTTCATACTTTCTTTTGTACTAACTTGCTTTCATATCTTATGTTATAAAGAGCATTATGCCCTACATTTCTCGAGTATTATTAGGGCTCGGTACCCTCCTTCCTCGAGTATTATTAGGGCTCGGTACCCTCCTTCTTCGAGTATTATTAGGGCTCGGTACCCTCCTTCCTCTAATATTAGTAGGGTTCGGTTCCCTAGTTCTCGAATATTAGTAGGGTTCGATTCCCTCTTCGTTACCATACAACCATACATCATACCTCGAGTATTATTAGGGCTCGGTACCCTTTTTGTAACCATACAACCATCATTTCCTTCTTTTATTAACTTTATCACGTTCATACACATAAGCATACATATCATACTTACCTTATACATAGCGTTACAACCTGACGGTACGTGCAATATCCGAAGATCGTTCACGTACCATCAAGCCATCATTCATACATATCATATTATTCACATAAGGCATACACTTATCTCTTAGGATAAGCGTATTAACAAACATATTGAGTATGCACACAGCCCCGAAAACATAACACATAAATGGGGCTAGAAACTCACCTGAATCCTGTTACGCTCTCCGTTAATCGTTATTCCCTTCTTGAGCTGTGCACGGCTAACTGTATAATATTTACATGTATCAATTAACTACTGCTTCTCATGTTGTATTTCTATCTTTATATAACCCACAACGAACGGGGGTCCGGGGGCAGCGCCCCTGGCAGCGGGGTCTAGGGGCGGCAGCCCCTAGCAGGGTCCAAGGGGCAGAGCCCCTGGCTGGGGTCGAGCTGCCAGGTCAGCTTGGAAAAATTTTATTTCCATTAACTGTCTTAACACATTTTTCATTATAATTTCGAATCATTAATTAATTTGCTAACTCAAAAGTTCAAGGGGTGAATTGTAATTAATTCATTCTTTTTCTAAGTCCAGTTCTGTCATTTTATTAAACTTTCTAGTTCGTTATTCAGTCTTTAACGAATTGACTTATCTTAGCGAACTGGTCATTTGTAATAAACCGAACCCTCTAGCGAACTGGACCTCTGACAAATCCGTCCTTGTACGAACCAGTCCACATAGCGAATCAGTTCAAGTAACGAACTGGACCTTCTAATTCGTTATCTCCTTTAACGAATGGCTATAACGAAATGGGGGGTTAATTCGTTATCTTTTCCTTAACGAATCAGGACACGAACTAAGGCTAGTTCGTTATCTTTCCTCAGCGAATCTACTTAACGAATCACCCTTAATTCGCTAAATTCCCGTTAGCGAACTAGGGTTAGGTCAGGGAATGTCAGAACATTCCCTGACATACCCTTAACCTCGTATTACTTTTTCGGCATCGTCATTGCCGGAAAGCCGCCGGAAAAACGCGAACTCACCGGAAAAACGATTTTTAACTCGTTTTTCACCGTTTTTCGCCCCGTTCGATCCAGATCTGAGCTAGGGTGATCCCTAAGCTCATCATAGGTTCGGTTTATACCCGATTCCACCCGGATCTCGTGATTTAAACGGTTTAACAGTGTCGGCTCGTTGTTTCGCAACTTTATCTAACGGGTTAAGCTCATACAATATTAAACTATCGTTACCTCGGATCGGTGCTCGGTTTCCTTCTTGATTTCGGCTAGAGATAAGGAAGAATTTGAGAGAAATCTTAAGTGTGTGTTTTGGGTGGTGTATGGAATGTGTGAGAATGAATTAAATGAGGGATTAATGGTTTATATAATTATGGATCATGGGCTTAAGCCCATGGTCCTTTTCTCTTTCTTTCATAATCCAAGTCCATAATCCATATCCATTTAACCCAACACTAGCCCAACTCGTATTCTATTTCTCTAAACCGATAACGACCCACTACAAAATAGACGATATTTATTCTATTAATAAAACCGAAATTAGGATGTTACATATATATATATATATATATGTATATAGTAAGTAATAAAATGATAATGGATTTTACAATAATAAATTTTTATAAAGTCGTTAATTCAAAATAAATAGCTAAAACACATATTATTATATATTAAAATATAGTTATATGTACGAGTATTTTATAAACGAATATTGTTGGGTTTTTACAAGATTATCAAAGTCCAAATAAACCTTTTATAAGGAAAAACGCAGCGGAAATATTTAGTTTTTAAATCTTGTTACCGAATACACATAAACCCGTTTTATGTTAAAACCCAAAACCAGGATCCAAATACAATATACATGCTATCAAATACAACCATAGAGTGTTTCAAAACATACATTCAATTCCTAGAAACACAGAAGGGGATGAATGGTTTGAATAACGAGTCTAATGTAGAAAACCTCAAGCTTGTATACCCTTACAAGCTACCAACAAACACCAAATGTTGCTAGGATTTATCACTCTTGCTTTCCCCTTTCTTGTTCCTCCTTGTGGCTTTCGGTCGAGAGAGAAGAAGAGAGTTTGTGTGTGTGAGAGAACGTGTATTATTGATACAAACACGAATTATGATCTTCCAATAATATCTCTTGCATGTATTGGAAAAATACAAAAGGGAGAGAGAGAGAGATGGAGGGGCCGGCCAAAGGGTGGGTTTTCCCCCCAAAACTCAAACCCAATTTTGTTAATTTTTTCCTTTTATCCAAATATATTTGTTATTTATCCAAATAAATAGCATCTCTCAAAATATAAATTATCCACATAATTTATTTAACACATAAATGCAAATATTTAGAAAACTCATTGTATACCTATAATTCGTCAACAAACATAAAGGTTATTAGTATTACAGTATTCTAACTTCTCTCAGTTCTAACATTGAAGAACCAACAAAAAAATACAGTATATGGAGAAAACGAGTGTATGTGTAAAGCTTCAAATAGAAACAAAGATGACTCCTTGTTTCAACCTTGGAACACTTGAACATACTATATACGAACTCCACAATGGCAATTTTAGTCCTCAAGCTTTCGATCATCTTCACTGCAGCGCTTCTAAATTTCTTCGTTTCCTGAGCACCGTTTCCGCTCTTCCTTTTTTATTGTTATGCCACAAATACAAAAATAAAATTCAACAAAATAAGTCTTAAACAAAGAAAGTTATACACCTAAATTGATATTTCAACAGATAAGTACCTTGGGTGCAGCACCAAATCAGACATTTGTTGGGAGAAAGCTCTAAATTTGCTTATTTCTCCTTCTACTGATACGAAAAGAGAAAAGGTAATATGTTAATTAACATTCATGAAAATCCATTTGGATGAAGTTGTAATAGCATATTGCTATGCGAATAAATGGTTGTTTAAACAATTTATCAAAATGAGACAAGTGTATATATCTCCTTTAGGCTAACCCAAGTGTAATATTATAAAATAGTGTATCAATATATTTAGAATGAACTGTGATTTTCGTCATTATGGCTTGTTTAAATTTGCTATTTCAGTCCAAAAGTATAAAATTTGCTATTTTCATACCTACTGTTTCATTTTCATTGCAATTTTCGTCCTTTTCGTTAACATGTTTTGAACTGAATAACAAATTTAAACAAACCAGGGGACAAAAATCGCAATGAAAACGAAACCTTATTGAGGAAAATTGCAACGTAAATGAAACCTTAATCAAAATAAAAATATTTAAACTTTTGGACTGAAATATCGAATTTGAACAAACCACATGAACGAAAACCGCAGTTCTATATTTAATATAAACATACAGCCAGAACGTAGGGGGCCACTGTGCTGTAGGATGTATTCTCCTGTGGTTGTTTGAAAAGCAGAGAGATCTCCACCAATGATGTGATTCCATGACTTGTAATAACCCAACACATCTTCGTTCATTCTTCTATTATCATAAACCATGCCTACCCCACACTCCTTAATACTAGCAACTGGATAACAGGTGCGCTGTTTTGATAAGGAAATAGTAAGTCGGGCACCATCTTCCATCTCATTCTTCCCAAACATCCAGTGGCTTAGAAATATTAAACAGTCTTCAGCTACCTCGAATTGGGCAGGATGACGGAGGTATGACCAGCTTTTGGTCTTTGTTAAATTCCGAATTACTATCTTTGGTAACACGTAAATGGTATTTGAGTACGATGATAAGTTGTCTAGTATACAACAGAAATTCAACCCTCTAAGTTTGTTAGGAGATGATGGGATGGTAAATGATAGTGATGATGCCTTGCTTCTGCAACTAATCCAGTTTGGCATCTCTTTCCCCTTATAAATTGTGCTGAATATTCCCAATTCATAATACATCTGTCAAGTAAAATCTTAATTCATTAGTTCAAAACATATATAACATTCAATTCACATATGGATAGATAGTTAATCAGAAGAAACCTGGATTCTGCATCTCTTTTTTTCTAATCTGTCTATAAACGTCATGTGTTGATATTTTATCAACTCAAAATTAACCCATCCCAAACTACACAACACCTCATCCTTAACACGTGCTAATTCTTGGATTTCAATAACGCCTTCAACTACCAAAGCGGCATGTTTTCGTGCATTCAAATCCAAATTGAGCGGGGACATCTCTGGATTAAATTTCATTTCCTGCAGGCTATCCAGCATTCCACATTGCAACCGTCTTAGTGAACTTGGAGGATGTTCGACTGTCTTTAGCATCTTATATTTCTCCATACTAAGTTTCTCAAGCCTAGGAAGGGTTCTCACACAACTGGGCATTGAAACAATTGGATTACCATCTAACCTTAATTCCTTTAAATTGGATAGGCTACTGAAGTTCATTGGAAAGGATTTGTTTGACAAGTTACTATCTCTAAGCGACAAGTGTACTAATGATATCGGTAAACAACTCAAGAAGAACCTGAGATCTATTGGTATAACCTCAACACTGGCAGAGGCAGAGGTTTGTGAGTTTATGGCAACGTTGTTCACCTCAATCATTTGTAATGAATCCATATCCCTTGTCTCAATGGGAAAAACAGATAGATCGCAACCATTTGATAAAATTGTTCTGACCTTCTTTAACATGCTAATAGTTTTAGGGAGCTTTTTAAGCTTCTTGCAGTTACTCAGATCAATGAAGACTAGTTCAACACAATGTTTTATGGATTCACAAACCTGTATTAAACTTGTGCAGTTTGAGATTATCAGCCTCTCAAGTACTGGGAGTTCATAAAAGCCACCGATACTGCGAAGTTGTTCACAAAAACATAGAACAAGAATCTTCAGTGATCCAAGCAAACGCTTTTCATTTGTGCCTGATCCACTCAACCCCTGAAGTACGTGGAAATGAGTTTTTGTACATAGTGAGTGAATTTCATGTACTTTAATAAAGAATAACAATAAAAAGTGAAGTAATTCATCAAAATCTATTAGTTACCTTTAGTCTGCTCAGAATTCGTTGTGAGCTACTGGAAGACATGTCAAATGACTGGATATTGCTATGTGACATGTCAAGAATAACCAGATTCTCCATCGGTAATTCTGAAGGTATAGACTTTAAATGAAACCATTCATACACAACCATCTAAGTTCTTTAGAAATATCCTTAAAAGACCCATTCATTTCCACATAATTGAGTTGTAGAAGTTTTAAATTATCCATCTTACTCAATGCATCTGTTTTCAGCTGTAATGACCCACTTAACTGTTCTTTCTCAAGCATTCTCACGTCAAGAGTAAGCCCAAGAATATTTTGTGTACCCTGAGAACAAGGAAAAGTAAACAAAAAAAATCGTTTACACATATACATGGCTACAAAAAACATATCCTCGTTTACACATATACATGGTTACTTGAAACATGCAAAACTACAAAAAACATATACATGGCTCTTACTATTTTTTGTTTCAGCACTTTGAGTGACTCCTCGTGACACCATAATCGACTACGCTCCCTTGGCTTGTCAGGAGCTTCCTGGCGTACTAAATCTCTACCCATCTCTTGAACCAATTGATGCATCATCAACTCGTTGTACCACCCGACGCTAAGAAGGCACCTGTCAATGAGTTTTGTGATCCCAAATCTTGTGTTTATATCACATGCTTTCAGTATTGTTTCAGTCACATCTCTGTCCATTCCCACAAAAAAACAAGCAATGTGCTTAAACAATTCCTTATCATTTTTGAATGGCAAAGAGTCAAAGCTCCTCTTCAATGCCATGTTAATATGAGAATGAGGTTCTTTCTTTAGCACTTTTATACACTCTTCCCAATATACCACGTCTCTATTATGCAGCTAACTTCCCAAAAGCTTAAGAGCCAACGGATGTCCTTGACAATACTTCACGAGGTTTTCTGAAACTCCTGTATAACCTTCTTTTGGCTTTTGGCTCTTGAATGCATGAATGCATAAAAGCTCTAGCGATTCAACCTCGTGTAAGCCATTAATTAAGACCTTAATATGCTTGGGTTGGACTTCCGGGTTGAATAATGCGCAACTTTCTGTTAAAGATGCATCCTTGGTTGTAACTATGATTTTGCTTCCTGGATGTAAACCTTTGTTTCCAAGTAGAGCATCCAACTGGTCGACACTACCAATATCGTCAAGCACTATAAACACCCTATTACGGGCTAGTACATTCTCAATCTTAGAGGTGTATACAGAGACATCATTAACTTGTAATGGAATATTTATTTTTGAAATGTCTCCGAAAAGTTGCTTTTGTAAATCAAGCAATCCACTAAATCGTTCATTACATTTTGCATTGATACCTTCAATAAAGCTGCTTTTGTGGAATTTATAAGAGTGTATCTCAAAAACATATTTCGCTAAAGATGTTTTCCCAATCCCACCCATTCCTACAATTGTAAGAATATCAGCAGCATGACAGGAACCATCCGTCAACCATGACGTAATGAGATTAATGTAATAGTTCCTCCCGATTGGAGTATTACTTAAGCGCACGCCTAGTCTGTGGTGGATGTCGGTAACAACTTCTTTAATAAGCTCTCTCTCTTTCCTAAAAATTGATTTCAATGGGAAATATGATTGTGATACTAAAAAACCTAATCGAAAGATATGACAATTCAAACATCCAAACCAATATTCAAACACCTAAAAGCAAACAAATGATAACCTGCTCTTTGCATCTTTTCCTTTTAAATCAGCAACTTCTTTGAGTGCCCTCTTCCATAACTCGATCTTTTGAGTTAACTGATTCCTTTCCGTTGCATTTGTTTCTGTCTCTATCTTGCGTTTATGCGCCTCTATTGCTTCCCCGAAGCTGTTTATTTGCTTTCTGACATCGGTGGGCTCAACATGATAGAAGATGGGGATAACAATTTGGTTAAAGTTCCTCTGTTGCTCGAGGATCAATACCAATTCATCTAGGCACCATGTTGAAGAAGCATAATTCTTGGACAAGACGATAATAGAAGCTCTAGATGACTTAATGGCACTTTCCAATTCTGGTTTCAGCTCTAGTCCAGTTTCAATTTCTTCATCATCCAAAAAGGTTGCGAGACTAGCATCCCGGAGTGCATCATAGAGGTGGCTGATGAAACTAAGACGTGTGTCAAGACCTCGAAAACTTAAAAACACGTAGTATTCATAGTTATCGTTTGTTGATGAAGAAGATGAAATTTCGGTGAGAACAGCCATTAGGAGTTATTGGAAGGTATGGTTGATCACAGAGAAAAGGATAAGATCCATACGAACATAAATGAATGTGTTTATGAAGGTAAATGGAAGACAAGTCAACTGTAGTTTCATGGAACCTACCCACCTTTTACTTGCAGGTTTCCATGACTTTTCGCATAATTTGGAAAGTTCAAAAACTTTCAAAACTCATGATTGTCGCTTTTCAATTAATAAAATTAAAGGACATATTACAAATGTATGATAATTTCGTTAAAACTTAAAAGTAATAATTAACCAAAGATAGAAAAAAAAGTAAAATTTTATAATTTCTAATCATGCATGCCTAATCGCTTGCAAAATAAAGTAAAACTTGAACCCAAGTGAAAACAAATATACAATCTCAAAATCAGAATTGTGTAGTTAACTTTGGCTTCATCTATTATTATGTTTACTTCTTGGGTTAAAACCACTGCAAACCTGTTTTTTAAGAAAAAACAATAACCATGCAACTAAAGTACCAAAGATTTCAAATTCTCTTTCCTAGTTTTGACATTTGAATTTTTCTTGTCAAATTAAAAATAAATACTCTTGCCTCTACGTTGATAATAATTTCACATTTAAAATTTACTGCCAACGATTCAATCTTTCAACTATTTTTTGTCTCAGTAGACCACCGTTTAAAAAACACTTAACGTCGTTAAGTTTTTTTCCGATTTTTAAACCGATGTTTTAAGGCTTTTGATCAGAAGAAGGATGCGAGTCGACTAACATAAAACTTATCTTGAAATGGTGATCTATTAACGAAACAATGTTTCAATTCAGGTGTTTGAATTTCCAATTAACAAAAATCAAGTCATTTGAATCACCGTTTTGAGATAAGTTTTACAGAATTCATGAATGAGAGTTTTGAATACCATTGAATCCTAATTAGCCTTTCACTTTGAATAGATGTGACTCTAACATGAAGGAGAGATGAAAGACGGTTAGGGGTGGGACGACCACTCTCCTTTAAGAAATAAATAAAACTAATGTTTTATCCGACGTGTTGCGCCAGACATGTTAGGTTGGTAAAACCCGGGCGATGATAAACCCAAACGTTGTCGGTCCTGGACGTTAAGGCGGTAAGTCGACACAAATCGGTCGTTTTAAAATTAAAAATAAACATATAAACTTTGAGGTGGATCAATTGAGTGGCGTCAGTCGGTAAAACTCAGGCATTGGATCCGAAGATCAGAGCATTATTGATCCCGGAAGTTGAGGCGGTGAGTCTACGCAAATTCAACCGATTTCTGTCACGTTGATTATTATACTGAAACTAAAACAAAAACAAAAACAAAATTGGCATTAAGTAGGTTTTCGTTACGTTCAATGTACCATAATTAAAACAAAATGTCGTAAGTTTACGCGAATTTGGTCGAATTTTGTCGCGTTCGTTATGATACCGGAACTAAAACAAAAAATGGCATTCAGACAGTTTTCACTATAATACCGGAAGTAAAAAAAAGAAGTAAAATGTTGTGAAACCCTAACATTGAAACTCGGGTGTTGGTAAAACCCAAACGTCATAATGATGAGTCGACGCGAATTCGGATTTTATCGTGTATCCTCGTTACGGCATAGAAACCGTCAGCAAAACTTGAGCGTTAAAACCCAAAAAATAAATTCGTCAAATTACGAATTAACATATAAAAAAATTAAATATTCGATGTTTCTTTGGTCGCTAAACCATGGCGGTTGTAAAACCAAGCGTTGTCAATCCCGGGCATTGAAGCCATAACTTGACACGAGTTTGGTCAGTTCGGTTACTTTCGTTATGAACTGGGACTAAAAAATGGAAACAAAATATTAAAAAAATGAGGTTAACCAATGAGGTGACGTTGGTTGGTATAATTCAGGTGTTAGTAAAAAGCGTTGCCGGTCCCGATCATTGTGACTGTGAGTCTACACGAATTTGTTCGATTTCCGTTGTGTTAGTTACAACACCATAACTAATACGGTGCCGGCAAATGACCCTTCAACTGTACCAAAGTTTATAGTTGGTATGTATAAATATAATATAATATTAATTTACAGTTAAAAAGCTATACCGGAACAAGGAATGGCGCGTGGGTGTACAACCACACGAAAAAAGAAAAAAAGAAAGTGGATGGTGAAAAGGACGCGTGTCGAATATTAAAATAAAATAACCCGCAGGTGACGGTAGCAAAAGAAACAGACAGTGGCAGCAGCATCAGTACTTTACTTGTGCTACCGCTCTATTATTCAGTGTCACAAAATTAAATAAATAAATTATTATTATATTATTATTACATAAATTAGATACATACACATCTGTATATCTATCTGTCCTGTCCTGTCCTGATTCATCATCTATATCACCCCCCTTTCTTTCCGTCCCCTCTTTCAGACTTTGATGATTCAATTATTCAATTAGGGTTTTTAAGGTACACATCAACAAATTAACCCCCTTTCTTTGATTGATTCAACTTTATCTATCATGGGTCACTTTTATTTCATATGGGTTTTCTTTACTGATTCAAATCCCCCAATTTTTTTAGCTTTAACAGTACTTCATTTGATCAGCTTTTATTATTATAATAAGTTTGCTTAAATCTTTTCATCATGTATTCTTGATTGTGTTATATGAACATTAGCTATAGGAGTTTCATTATTTGGTTATATATATAGTTGTTATATGTTAAAGATTGTGTCTTTGTAATATTTCTGGTGTTTTTTTTTTTTTTTTTGCTTGTTGTTAAGCTCTCAGATACTACTAGACATGGCGGCTGAACTTGTGAATGCAGCAACGAGCGATAAGCTAACGGAAATGGATTGGACAAAAAGCATTGAAATTTGTGAACTAGTCGCTCGTGATCATAGGTAATGGTCAAAACTTATTCTCTTGAAATCGTGTATTGGTAGGCAGTTGTCTTTGATGTTTTTTCATATGATCCAAATAGGATGCCTATAAGGGAATACTTTTGATGTTTTAGTTATTATATGCGCAGAGTAATTGCTTATTATGTATAAATGGGTGTCAATGTAGACGTATTTGCGTCATTAGAAATGTTATGGAAATTTAGTTTGATTCCATGATACTTGAAAATTTTCCATTTTGAGGAGTTAATTAGTATAGTGTCCTGTTATGTGTATGTTATAAATGCGGAATGGCTTTTTTACCATATAAAAAGAGACCGATTTTGTAAATTTATATGCGCCATCAGTTTAGGGTTTCAGGGTTTGAGATCATTCATATCTCATAATGCGTGAAATTTATTTCGATTCTATTAATACCCTTTATTATGATGTTCTGCATAATTTTGTTCATTTTTCCTTTTTGATGATATTCAATGATTGGTATGTTAATTCTACATTTAACATTCGAAACCTACAATGTTGCGGTATATGCGGTTTACTTCATTAAGTGAGGCCTAGTTGACCTTGAGTCATATGCTTCTTTTTTTTCTGAATTAAGCATGCTGTAATTCTCTTGAATATACAGTCATTGCTCTTTTAGCTCACAATTAACTCGCTGTATTTCGGTATACATATTGGTCTACTTTGTTTCTTAATGTGTAATATGTTATTAAAAAAGTATTCATATAAACCATTTTTGTAAACCTTATGTAATTGAAACACTGACTGCAACAAAAGAGAAAAACAAAGCAAGGGAGCATGCCAAAATAAACAAAAATCCGAGTTCACTTCTATTTTTTGTCATAACTTGAATAATAAATACTTTCATATCCATTGTGATTTGACAAATATATTTTTTTTCATGCCTGTTGGTATTAATGTTGTGAGCAAGACTTATAATATGTTACGACTTTGGTTATTAGGATATAAGCATATTAGTAATTTTATTAGATAAGTTTACTTTAGGTAAAGTTATGAATAGGGATTCTCTTCAATCTATATATGTAGGGCTTCTGGTTTGTAATTTTGATTATGCTTAGTATTGCTTAGTGATTTTGATATCATTGGAGAGTTGGTTACCTCTCGAAAGTAAACCACGAGAGAGCCAATCCACCTCTTTGAAAGTCGATTAAATCTATTTTGGTATTATTATAATACTACTTTAAAATCTGTACATATCCTAATAATTGATACACAAAGACCTAGTCTCTTTATCAGTAAAAGTTTGTGTTTTAAGGCCGAATGTCAATTTTTTGTGGTTTAAACTTTAAAATGAGTAAATGACATACATCATTATGCCTGCTAATTCATATTGGATTTCCCAAAACAACGTACTGTCCGGTTATAGACAATTAGATATACCTAACGTTGCTAACACGTACTACTTGCCATGTTATGTGTGTTAACTTTACAGGCAAGCTAAAGACGTCATTAAAGCCATCAAAAAGCGACTGGGAAGTAAGAGCAAAGATACTCAACTATTTGCTGTTATGGTGAGTTATTAAATCTTTATGCAAAATGTCATGAACATGTTACCTTTTATATCTTAGAGTTTTCCGACTAATGGTTTCACTTTTATTGATTTTTTTCCAGTTGCTAGAAATGCTGATGAATAATATCGGAGAACCAATTCACACACAAGTTATTGACAACGGGATCCTCCCTGTACTTGTTAAAATAGTAAAGAAAAAGGTATATTTAATCCTTCCAACTGTAATGTAGTGTTATATTTGGAATTTCAGATCTACGCATTTAAGTTCTTTTTTTTTCTTTTCTTTTATCAGTCTGATCTGCCTGTACGAGAGAAAATATTTCTTCTTCTAGATGCAACACAGACATCTGTTGGCGGAGCTTCCGGAAGGTTCCCTCAGTATTACAATGCATACTATGATTTGGTGGTAGGTGTATACGATTGAGCTGCAACATATTTAACTGTCACTGCGTAAAATGTAATCATTTTCTCTTGATATTATTGTGTTGCCAGAGTTCTGGAGTAACTTTCTCTCAGAACCCAAGACCTGAAGTCCTTCCAAAAAACCGTTCAACTTCAGACAGCAGTAAAAGCAACTCAAGCAATGGTGAACCTGCAACCGCTGTACATGACCGGAGTGCACCACAGGAGGCCCCACCACCAGTTCCTGAATCTAGGTATGTGTCCCTATAATTATGTATAATTCAGTAACATAATAAAATAAACTAGGCTTATTCATTATTGCTATAAGTATTGTAATATACTAATATATCTGTCTGCTTGATTAATTATATATTGTTTCCGTCTCTCTTTTAACAGTATTGTTCAGAAAGCTGGATCTGCACTTGAAGTCTTAAGAGATGTTCTTGATGCCATTGATGCCAGATATCCAGAGGTACTCGAGTCGGGTTGTTTTTACATTTTAATATTACTATTGATACTAATGTTAATTTTGTTTGTATTATTTTTACAGCAAGCCAAGGATGAGTTCACCCTTGATCTTGTTGAACAGTGTTCATTTCATAAGCAACGGGTGATGCATCTTGCAGTTACATCTCGGTAAGTTGTCTTTGTGTGATCAATGGATATACTACTAAGAAGAAATTAAAATGCTAACATTGATGCTTTATAAAGTGTAAAAACACACAAAAGTCATACCTTTTGATTATTTTGTTTGGTTGTTTTAGGGATGAGAAAACAATATCTCAAGCAATAGAGTTAAATGATCAGCTACAGAAGGCGCTTACAAGACATGATGACCTTGTTTCTGGTAGACCAATGTCTGCACTAGCACATGTTGATCATGAACAGGCAGAAGAAGAAGAAGATCCCGAACAACTCTTCAGAAGGTACGGATAACTCTGTTATCTATACTAATATAAATAAAGTTTGTTTCATAACGGGTTGGGTTGGGTTGACCTGCGACTTACAGTTTTAGTTGGGAACAATCGAACATATACCCATGAAAATTTTTATATTATCATTTTTATGCAACCAAAAAGATTAATATCAAATATACCCATTGTTTACTCATTTCATTAAGTACAGTTTATAATATCACCATTATACCCTTCTCGTTTTCTCCAAACTCTCGTATCCTAATACATGCTTTAATAGAAGGGTATAAATATCATAAATCTAAAAACAGTTATATTTGATATTATGATATTTTTCTTGAGTGGATATATGAAATATCTCTATTTTACAAGTTCGTAATAAAATATAACCCAAATTGACATTTTTAAAGTAATGTAAATCACGATACGAGATTATTATCATAAACCCTAACTGATATAGATAATTACAACAAACCCTGACTAACATATTTGATTGGATAATATAGGGGTGGCAATTGAACCGTTTTATGATAAATGGATTGTTTTTAACAATATTAGTCAAAATGGGTGTCTGGTAAACCTGAAAATTTTGCCTAGAATGGAAAGAAGGGTTTAATGGGAGTCTATTTCAAACATGTAAATCGGCTTTTTAAAATAAATTAGATATTTATTGTAATATTGTAGCTCTTTACAAGGAAAGTTATCACATTAATTACTTCCAAAATTCGATAAAGAAATACGGAAAATTAATTTCCGTGCAACCCGACCTGACCTTATCCTTTTCAAACCACGCTAAAAATTTGTTCATGTTGATCCAAACCTGTTACCAGTCTTGACCCATTACCCACCCATTTTGTCACCTCTAGTTTAATATTCTCTCTTTGAATATCTTCTTGTTATACATCTAAATTTCATTTTTTTTAAACTAACCAACTGCAACCTTGACAGAATGAGAAAAGGAAAAGCTTGTGTAAGACCCGAAGCTGAGAATCACCAACCGGATCGTCCTTTAGGATTGCTCGGGTCCTCCGTCCCACCAGACAGGCTAAACCGACCACTTATCAGGCCCATCAGTCTGGAGCCAAAACAAGAACCGATCACAGCCCTACCATCTGCAGCTGTATCACTCCCACCCCCACCTGCAAAACATGTTGAAAGGGAGAGATTCTTCCAAGAAAACAAGAATGATGGTTCTGCCCATGGCGGTCACATGAGGGGTCTCTCTTTACACAGCCGAAACGCCAGCAGTTCTCGCAGTGGCAGTTTTGACTTTAGTGATTGATGCAGCAAGAAGTCAAAGTTATGATGTGGTTTTGATGTTTGGGGTTATGATCATGGTGAAAGTATGTATATGTTGAATATGATTTGTTTTCTTTTATACAAATTGTGATATGTGAATGAAGGACAAGGGGATAGGTGGTGTTTTATTGAGTCAGATAGCTGATGTTAGAAGTGGTTAGTGTTTGTCTGGTTATGGGATTTTATTTAAATGGTGGATTCTTTTATTATTGTGTGTTTTTGTTTGGTCAATGAGAATTATTTTATTATTTATTGTTGAGGTTAGGCTTGGGGTGCTGGCATGGGGAGATTTTTATTTTTAAACCAAAATATTTATTTTGAATATTTATTTTTAATTGATAATTTTATATTAGAATGAGAGGTCTTCACAAATAACAAGTATGTGTGGTGGTGCACTATTTGTATATGTATATATTTTACATCATAACCACATCCAAATAACAATAAGCCCAAATAGTGTGTCTTTTTAGAGGTGCACGAATCGGGTATTAGAAAAACTCTTCCGGTATGAAACGGGTATAATCGGGTATTAGAAAATCGGGTAATAGTAATACCCGGGTCGGGGTCGGGTTCGGGTATTCGCTTGAAAAACCATACCCTTTGTACCAGGTCTGGGTCGGGTATTAAATCGGGTCTTCAATACCCGGGTATTGAAAAAACTCGTTTTCCTGGTATTTGAATACCTTATTTCCGAGTACTAAAAAAACCCTTTTTCTGTAGCGTTCTTCTGTTAACAGGCCTGCTTTGTTTTTGTATGCTGACTTTATTTTTTTGCAAACAAACTTCTAAGTTTATTCAAACATATATAAACAACTAAAAAATTGATATAACAAACATATAATTTGTGTGTTTTAAATTGTTTGGTATATCAAAAGGTGCTACCCTAAATAAGTGTTTATATCAAATATATGCTTCAAAAAAGATCCGTTGGAGAACGGCTATAGATCTGTAGATAGCCACACAACCACTGTCAAGTGCAGGCACATGTGCACAAACACTAATAACCGGGTATACAAAAAAATCCAGTTCAGGTATGCAAAAAACCTGGGTTTCGGGTATAACTAGAACCGGGTTTCGGGTATTATCGAGTTTAGATCGGGTTCGGGTTTCAGCTTTGAAAGTCATACCCTATCCGTACCCTACGGGTAAGGTTGGGTTCGGGTTCGGTATTAAAAACCCGGGTTTAAAAAACCCGGTTCCGGGTTCGGGTTTTTTATGCACCTCTGTCTTTTAACTATCCAAAACATAATTATTTTACATCATAACCACATCCAAAGATCTATTAAACCAACATAGCCTGGACTCTGTAGTACATTTATGTATGTGGAACAACATCAAAATTACATTAATGTTACAAAATCATGTATTTATATCATCACAACTCTGGATGCTGAAGGTTTGAATCAGAGGTAGAACTTTTCAACCCATACGAACCCGATGGCTGCTCACCGGCTAACCTTGAAAGGATCAACCGAGCAATGTTCTCAGCTGCAACAGCACTTGTTTCCATGGTGCTGGCTGCATTCTCAAACGCGTTTACATAATACAAATGCATGTCATCCAATATAAACGGAGCAAATTCCTCAGGAGCATGATAATGAGGGTATGCACCCCAGTTGATTCTCATTGTTTCGTTCCTTATACTGCGAATTATGTATCAAGTAAATCACAAGATACACATATCAATTATTCAATTTTATGTTCATAAATGTGATCTAGGGTCTTACCTAAATATTTGATCCAACAATTCATCGGTCAAACTTTGACGAGAGAATAACTTGTAAGTAAAGTCGTTCGCGCTGTGTTCTTTTAGCACGGAAATGCATGTAAATGGAAGTTCATCACTCTCTACGGTCCCCACCAATTCTGGAATGTCTGAGATGGAATTTAATCCAAAGTACGCCTATGCAAAAGAATAAACTTTATTACATATGCAAGTTTGTAAATTGATTATGATGCATTAAAATTTGAATAAAGAACTCACTGGATTTAGACAGCCTCCAACAAAGGTAGCATGTGTATGTTGTAATTTTCTTTCTGGGATGTAAACTTGAGGGGTGAACTGAGTGGTCAGCTCGTCTAAAGGGGTGGCAAGAACCGTGATTTGGCATGTGTAGCTGTTTCCATTGGTGGAGTTGATCTCGTAAAAGCCACCAACGTTTGTGACTGATGATATTTCTTCTTGAAGATGCAGAGTTACATCCGATTGGTTGATTAATCCAGCAGCCATCTGCCAGTTTCCTCCTTCAACTGACCATAAATCTCCTCCTGATCCAGCCAAAGAAACAGCACCGGCAAGTCCACTGATTTTTACACTTTGACAGTAGTTGATTCTTGTTATAACCTGCACAACGCTTATATTTCTACTTCAAGATGATTATAATCATCATCAAAACAATATCACATAGCATCATAAGTTTCTCAGACTAGATAAAACCACACAACATACTAATATTCATAATAAAATTTCAATTTTATAAAAATAAATAACTTACAGTAATAAGTTCTTGTATGAGCAGAGGAGAGAATTTAAGACCTAACAATTCTTCTTCCAACGTCTGTGTTGTCAAATTGTACAAGTCTGCCCATTTGAGCATATCCTCTACATTGCTAAAAACTGGTCTAGACTCCTTACTTTCATAATACCTCAAAAAATTATCAACTGTAACCTGTCATCATATAGCCATGAAAACTGAAATTGCTAAGCTAAAAATCACTAAATATGTTAAAATTCACTAATAACACAACTGTATGCGAGCTGAGCATCATTAGATTAATATAATTTCAAATTACCAACTGCAACCTATCATATAACCATGGAAACTAAAATTTATATAAGCTACATATCACTAAATATGTTAATTCACTGACACCACAGCTGTATACAAGCTGAACGTAAGGGGTGTAAACAAACTGAACGTTCGGCAAACTATTCGGGAACTGTTCGGTGGGAAGTTCGTTTATGTCTGCCCCTTTAATCCAACCCGTTCCGAACTGAACCAAAAAAAAACTTTTTTTTAATTGACCTGTTTTGACCAAACCTGTTCTGACCCTAACCCTTTTTGGCCCGTGACCCGAACCAACAGACCCGAACAAAAAAAAACTTTTTGTTAGTTTACCAGTTTTGACCCGAACCGACCCGTTTACCACAATTCAAAAACTACCTCAACAAAATTATTCATCTTGAGAAGCGAAACCCCGTATCGAAACAGCATCCGAATTGAATTCACAAGCGACACAAAGTACTGCACCACCTGACTCTTGGAACCCGAATCAATCGTCTTAACAAAAACTTTTCACCATCCCAAATCCCAAGCGAAATCGAGCTTTCAGAAGCTGTAGGCCCGTTGACTTTGAGATTCAACATATGGGTAAAGTTCAAAGCATGGTAGTTTTTCGGGTGGAGAATAGAAGCACCGGCTTCTAAAGTATCTCCGGCGATGGTGACGGTGGCCATACGGCCGCCGACGACGGGGTGACGTTCGAAGATGCGGATATGGGAGACGGTGGTGGGAGAGTATTGGCGGAGGAAGTGGGCCACGGAGGAGCCGCCGATGCCGGATCCGATAATGCAGACATCAGTCGTGGTTTGTTGTTGTTGGTCGGAGAGGACTGTGACGGTGAGAAGAGAGAGTATTATTATTATGAGAGTGGGTGTCAGCATGTTGATAATCATCACCGGCGAGTGTACGGGTTTTGATTACTAGAATAGTCGGAACTGGAATACGTGTGTTTTTTTATTTACCTTTTTTAATATATCGTGGTCGTGAAATATTTATATTATTATTATTACATTGATCATTGACTTTTATTTTTTTACACTAATGATACCTGTGACTTCAGTGGTGTTGGTGATAGCGAGGACACCCAGATCACTATTGAGACCAGGTGGTTCCGCAGATAACGAAGTTTAAATATCTAGGATCGTTTGTCCAAAGCAATGGAGAGATAGACATTGACATAACCCACCGTATACAAGCTGGATGGTGTAGGTGGAAAGCAGCCACTGGGGTTTTGTGCGACAAGCGGTTCCCATCTAAATTAAAGGGGAAATTCTATAGACTCACAGTTAGACCTGTAATGTTGTATGGAACAGGCTGTTGGGCCATCAAGAAGACACAGGAGCGCAGGACGGAGGTGGCAGAGATGAGGATGCTGAGGTGGATGTGCGGACACACTAGATTAGACACGATTAGAAATGAGGTGTTTAAGGAGAAAATAAAGAAAGGGAGATTGAGATGGTTTGGGCATGTGAAGAGGAGACCGATAACAGCGCCAGTTAGAGTAGTGGAAGCCTTCATTGTGGAAGGAAAGAGGAGTAGAGGCAGACCTAAATTGACTTAGGATGGGAGAATTAGACATGACTTGACAGAGTTGCACCTCTCTGAGGACATGGTCCAGGATAGAGATTCGTGAAGACGTAGGATTAAGGTTAGCGACTTCTATGGGAAGGCACCTAGTTAGCTTAGCTTTCTATTTAGGGTCTAGTTGGCCAGTCTTGATCGTTGCTGTTTATGAATATTTTTTTGTTTTGATACTGCTTTTTGTTTCTTATGCCCTTTTCTTAGTAGGTTACAGATTTCTTGCTTTTTTTGTAGTTTGTTATCTATGTATTGCTAAGTGTCTTTTGCTTGTAGGATGTATGTTTACTATGATTACCTGTATGTAGCTTTATGAGCCGGGGGTCTTTTTGGAAGCAGCCTCTCTATTCTCTCGGATAGAGGAAAGACTTGCCTACATCCCACCCTCCCCTGACCCTACCGATAGCGTGCTATGCGGTGAAATATACAGAGCTTGATTGATTGATTGATTGATATAGTAATTTCGATACAACGTAAACCTTAAAAAAATAAATAAAAAGAAAAAAGAAAAATGGTTTGTATGTATATGACAAAGGAGTAAATGGTTTCTAGATGTGACATTTTAAATTATAAAAACATAGATATTTGTGATAGTTGGATATAAGTTCATTCATTTCCGTCACATGACAACTTACTATGAAAACCTCCAACGAGATGGAGGGATTGAACACTATGAAAATGAATGGAACCCTTGTCATGGAGGGAATGAAGTTTGTATTTCATTTTTGACAAACTTACGAATGGTGCATTCTTTAGAAAAATACATAGATGGCTTTAAATACATGCTGGTATGAGCTTTAAAAACGTTTAAATATAAAAGATCATCAATAAGCGGAGCATTGTTTGACTAATAATTTTTAACTTAGATGAAGGAGCATGTAGGTTTTGGAAAAATCATATGAGAATGAAAAATGGTAGTAAGATGAGAGAGTTGAGAAAGACGTTGGATTAATATATGACAACGAAGAATGGTAAGGTAGTGTTACGAGGTTGCATTCTTCAAAAGTGATATCACTCATGACTTAGGGGGTGTTTGGCCTAGCTTATATTTTTGTGCTTATGCTTATATATTTTTGAAGCTTATAGCTTATTTTATATCATTTGATAAGCTTTTTTTAACTGTTTGGATTAGCTTATATTCTACAAGTTGATTATACATTTTAATAAGTTGTTAAATCCATCGTTTTTAATTTGTTATAGTAATAAGTTACTTCAATATTATTAATCAATCACCATTTGAAGACAAATGAGTAATTTACCCCATTAAACAAATAAGCTTCTACAAATTAGCTTATATAAGATTATAAGCCTAAGCTAAAAAAGCTAAACCAAACACCAAATGAAGCTTATTTTATAAAAAAAGCTATAAGCTTTGCTAAAAAAGCTAGGCCAAACACCCCCTTATTCTATGCATGACAGTGAATAAAAACAGTGTTTAACAGATATGTAATCAGATCAGCTTACACCCTATGCATGCATGTCAAATCATATTTTTCTAACTTTTCACTATGATTCATTTCCAACTTACATACCAACGACATTTCAAATCTTTTTCACTCTAGTTTGCACGCCCGTGAGTTTGCGAAAAATGAAAATATGGAGTGCAATATTTTCATATCATATTGAGGTTTTCATATTAAACTGCAATGCGACAGGAGGGAATGACCTTAGATCCAGCCATCTTAGATGGCGGATCTAGTCATCACAAATGTCCACGTTTCGCTTATTTGGAATGTTAGTAAGAGAGGTTTCTCAATCTCAGATGACAGAACACCTAACAACCATTTACTCCTTTGTCATTTGTCAGGACATACAAACCACATTCTTTTTTAATTTTTTATTTTTTTGACAAAACCTACTGCAGATCCTATTAGTTATGTATAAGGAAAAGTAAAAATTAATTTTCAATCAAAGTAAAAAAAATATATTACCCTTTGTGAATACCAGTCTAAAACAAGATTATTTGAACATAAAGGCGGGAAAAATAAAATGGTACTGGTTTTAAAATAATAAACCCCCAAAACCCACAAGGGTTTGCATTTGCAGTCACTCGGACATCAATTCTCCGGCCACGAAATGGTGATTAGGGTTCTGAACGTGGCGGAGAAGCCATCGGTAGCTAATACCGTATCCGGAATCTTATCGAGGAACCAGGGTTTAAGAACGCGAGAGGGCAGGTCCCGGTACAACAAAATATTCGAGTTCAATTACACCATTCAGGGCCAGCCTTGTCAAATGATGTTCACTTCCGTCACCGGACACCTCATGGAGATCGAGTTCGTTGATCGGTATCGGAAGTGGCATTCTTGTGATCCCTTTGATTTGTTCGAAGCTCCGATTCGGAAACACGTTCCCGAGGTTTGTTTAATTATGGAATTTTGTTCATAATAACAGTCTAATGAATTAGGGGTTTTGTTTTTGTGGGTCAAACGGTTATTTTGTAACTTATGGATTTTAAGTTTATGTAGAAAATTGGTAAATAATTATTAGATGAAACATTATGCTTATTTACTTGTCAGTTTTGAATTAGGATGCTTGGTTTTGCATTTAAAATCGAAATGCGGTTTTTTTTTATTTTTTATTTTTTATTTTTTTAGTTTGAAAACTTTAGACTTGTATTGAATAAAATGACATTTTTAATTTAGGGTTCTGCTATCAACAAACAATAGTTTTGTTTTTCTACACTTTTTTCTGCAATATGAGGTTAGAATGTAATCTTACTGTCATGCTAATTTTAACTTAAGAATATTAACAACGGTATGATTATCATACTAAGTTGGTGTTGCACCAAATGAGGCGGAAAACTGAACTAATTATGCATCCTTAAGTCAATGTTTTTTTTGTACCTGTTATGTTCGGTGTCTTTTTTGTTCTGTTTTATATCTGTGTTAATGTCTTTGAAATGATATATATCTTCCTGTGAAATCTGTGTTAGAACATCAGTTATGCACTAGGATACTTGGCTTGGCATTGAAAATCAAAACGTGGCTTTGCTTTGTTTAAAAAATAATGACTTGTATTGAATAAAATGGCATTTGTTAATTTAGAATTATGCTATCAACAAACAATATCTTTGTCTGCTTTTCTATGCAATATGAGGTTAGGATGTAATCCTGCTGTCACACTAAGGTTAAGTTAAGATATATAACATTGGTGTGGCACCAAATTACATTGAACTGAAATAATTATTCATTTTTTTATCCTTTTTCTGTCCATTGTTCTTTTGTTTTATGTTTTTTTTATTCAGATGGAAGCTGTGTTATACAAACTGCTTAATAAATTAGGGTTTTTTTTAATGAATTTCAAGTTCATGAAGAAAACTGGTAAATTAACTGGAAAGGTTAGGATAAAATCGGTTTTAAAACATCAGTTTTGCACTAGGATACTTTGCTTGGCAGTTGGCACTAAGTATCAAGATGTGGCTTTGTTTGTTTAACAATATGATTTATTGACTTGCATTGAATAAACCATAGTTTTGTTTACACTTTTCTATGCAGTATGAGGTTAGGATGTAATCTTACTGTCATGCTAAGTTTAACTTAAAGAATTCTAACAATGGTGTCAATGTTCATTTTATACTTTTTTTGTTCAGTGTTATTCTTTTGCCCTTTTGTTTTTGTATTCAGTGTTAATGTTTTTGAAATACTTTATATTCCTGTGAATTTGATCATCAAGGACAAGTTGGACATTAGAAGGACATTACAAGAAGAAGCCAGAAAATGCCAGTGGCTTGTCTTGTGGCTTGATTGCAATAGAGAAGGGGAAAACATTGCGTATGAAGTTGTAGAAGTTTGCTCAGGTGCCAATTCTCACCTCAATATTTGGAGGGCTCGGTTTTCTTCTTTAATTGATAGGTATGGACTATTGTGGTCATATTTTGATCCCTACACAATTATATATTGTTGTTAAAAGATTAATTCGTTTTACAAATTTTGATCATTTTGGCAGGGAAATCCACCAAGCTGCCCAACAACTTGCACGGCCTAATCAGTTATTTTCTGATGCTGTGGATGTTAGGCAAGTGAGTACTCCCATGACTGTTCTATTTGACTAAGCAATGTTTTTTTTTTGTTTTTACATATGTTTGCATGATAATTATGGACTTTAAGACAATATATTTTAATATTGTCTGCCTATTTTATTTCTCTTGAAAACCTTACTTTCTGTTTTCTATAATAGTAGTTACTACTTACTAGATGTGGCAACATGAGCGGGTTGGGTTAAAGCTTGTAACTTGAGTATGGGTTGAAAGTTGAAACAGGTCCAGTTGGGACGGGTTTATGCAAAACAGTTTTGCTCCAACTTTATAAAAGTAATTAGTGTCGAACAATAGGAAAATTGTAGTTTTTTTAGTAATAATCTAGTTTCTTTAACATGTTCTGTTTCTTTGAATTCTTTCTAAGCCATTATATTTTAATTTACCTTTTTGACTTGTAAGAGGCATTACCTGATTCAACCCGTTCATAAGTACATAGGCTGAAATCGAGATATACACTAATTAGTTACGTTACTGGACTAATTTGGAGCCATATGCAGGAAATTGACCTCCGAATTGGGGCTTCCTTCACGAGATTTCAAACAATGTTACTGAAAGACGCGTTTGTATTTAATTTTTCTACAGACGGTAGAAACCTTGTTTTAAGTTATGGTCCTTGTCAGGTATATGGATATTTTAAGAAGGAATTCAATGTTATTACAAAAGTGAAATTTAAATAACAATATCTATAATTCTGTGAGATTATTGTGCGTTGCAGTTTCCTACACTTGGATTTGTTGTTGAACGATACTGGGAAATACAAGCACACGAACCTGAAGAGTTCTGGAAGATTCAGTGTTCTCATACAACTGATGAAGGCACTGCTAACTTTAATTGGATGTAAAGTTTTTACTATTTGTCATCTTTTCATGTTGTTGGTTGTTATTATTTATATATGTGTGTTGGTGATTTAACTCATTTTGTTTTCTACAGGCGTGGACATTTGTTTGACTATACCTGTGCAGTTTTACTTTATGAGATGTGTTTTCAAGAGCCCATTGCAACTGTAAGCTGTAAAATATGCATGTCCTGTGCATATATGAGTTTCTAAGTTTCTAAAACTAAAATCAAGTTTTATATATTTGTTTGAATTCAGGTCACAAAAGTTAGACAACAGGAGAAGCTAAAATATCCTCCACATCCTTTAAATACTATTGAGCTTGAGAAACGAGCATCACGCTATTTTAGGATGAGTTCTGAACAAACTATGAAGGTTAGTTTCTTCTTTATACGAGGTAGTCTTCAAGTATACTAAATATTTCGTTAAGACTTAAATGGTACTTCAGTTTTTCTGTTAAAATAGATCCCTTTTCATGTTGTTTACTGCATAATTTCTTTTTGTAGGTTGCAGAAGACTTGTATCAATCTGGTTTTATCAGTTATCCTCGTACGGAAACTGATTCCTTTTCAACAAGGACCGACTTACATGTGGGTATTCTTCTTTTAAGTTATTCTTTTACAATTTGCAGTCTTACTTATCTAATATTGATAATTTATGCCATAAGCAACTTGAAGGATATGGATACCACATGATTATAATTTATAATAGTAAACATAGTAACCAAAACAACAGTGTTGTCTATTAAATCAAAGTCATGTTCTTGGTGTCATCAAGAAGATATTAACTCTAGATACACCCTCTTGCATGTTGTTACCTTTGACAAACCTATTATTTTCACAAACTTGAGTTATCATTTTCTTTGTGTAAAGATATTGTTATTGTTCCAGTATTTCACATAACTTTAGGGCGTTTATTTAGCTTTCTGGTCACACACAATAATGGTATTTTCTCCCCATATATATAGTATTATTATTATTTGTATTATTATTATTATTACTATTACTATTATTATTTACTGTAGAACTTTGATTTCCTTATATTGCCCATACATATTAGAGTGAGGGTCACTCTGGAAGCTATCTCTTTATCCCTTTGGATAGAGGTATGGTGTGCCTGCATCCCACCCTCCCCAGACCCTACTTATAGCTTTGCTGTTGGTGGGACTTCACTGGGTATGATTGATTGATTGATTGATTGATTGTTTATCACATATTAGTCGATAGGGTGCCACTTATTTCATACTCTTTTAATGATCCAGATACTTTTTTTATATTCAATTTGACTATAATTATGGATAGCGTTTTGGTGTTTTTGTTAATCTATAATGGCTTTCTAATTTAGCAAATCCACAAAGGTATCTAATCTTTGTTTTTGGCTGTGATTGTGTTTTGGATGGTTTTAGATACTTGTACAAGAACAACAGGGGCATCCTGTGTGGGGCGCATATGCTCAACGACTCTTGGATCCTTCATCGGGACTCTGGAGGAATCCAAGTAGCGGTGGGCATGATGACAAGGCACATCCTCCCATTCACCCTACAAAATTTTCTCCTGGAGAATCTGGATGGAGTTGTTAGGAACAAAGCGGCGCGCGGAAGCGAAACAGCACACACATGCACAACGATAAACACGCATAAACGAAAATATAAACGACACAAGAATTTAACGTGGTTCGGTCCCCGCGAGGGGACCTACGTCCACGGGCTGCAACTAGGTTTTCTTATTAGCTCAGAACCAAGATTACAATTACATGATGGGATATATATAATAAACAAGATTAGGGTTAAACATAATTAGGAGCCAAAACCGGGCCTTCTAATAAAACCGGCCCAAAGGCCTTCATAACCCAACAATCTCCCACTTGAAGGCCTTGCGATAAATTCCAGCCTGCCATCCAAGTAAATATAACAATCTCATTCATCCAGTAACTCTAGTAATTTTCAGTAATAGAAATCAACCAAGCCTCCAGTTCCAAGAACAAGCTAAAACTTCAACAAAAGAAGTTCTCCAAGCCTCCAGTTCTCTAGGAACAAACTAAGATTTCTACCAATCCACACCAGTTGCAGCGCCCCTTCCCATCAGTTACCTGAAAGGCCCATTGAAGCTCCCGAGAGCTCCAATCCGGTCATCACAGACCCAGCCATGACAAAACCCGCCAATGGCTCATCCTCAATCTTAACCGGCCCTCACTTACTCACACTACCGGCTCCAAAGACTTCCAGAGGATAATCACTCTCCAAAAATCAGCAGACTATACCAGGAGAGATTTTCACATTCGGATTTCCCAGTCTTCCGAACTCAACGTCCCTTTGGAAACAAACCTAGAACACACCGCGTGCTCCCACTGTTACCAAAACCCCGAACATGTTCAGACCTCCGAATACGCTCAAGCTAACATCACTGTGGCTCCAGGCTTCATGTCTGCAAACTGAAACCCCTTAGCTCTACCCGATTCAGCGAGCCAAGACCTTATAACTCGGAAGTTGGTTCACTTCTTCCGACGATACAGAGATCGTATCTTCCAAAAGTCTTTAACTAAAAGATTCAACAAATGCTTCATTGAAGTGAGTAACAAGAAATAAAGCAAACTAGAATCTTGAACCCAAGAGTCTTCACCGCCTTCACTGAGTCTCAATGCATCAACCCCAGATACATTCTCAAAAGCAGAATTCCAAACCTTTCGACATCGACTCTTAAAATGTCTCACCTCTACGCAACCTACCAAGTCGACTATGCCCAGCTCCCACTGTTCCTGTTATCCCAACCCATGCCACACCAACACTCCATGAGATGAACCCCACTCGTACTATCCCGGCAAATAACTTTACCCAACACGAGATTATGAACCTCTCAAATGGTGTACCACTGATCACCACCAAACAAGATATAACTTCACAATTCCAAACGAACAAGAAGTAATAATCACAGTTTCGAACCAGCTAACAGGCAAACAGCTATAACAACAGTAGAACTTTCATGAAATCAAGCGGTACCAAGGGTTCTATGACCGTACACACGATCAGTTAACTCAAACCCTAACCGAAAGATCATCCAAACGAGCAATAGTTAACATGACTTGCCACTAACCTCATTTTTTTTTTCACTTATGCCGTCACCAGCACACCCGCTGGTTCCATTTTCTCCAAGTTTATCCATCACCAGTACTATATCCAAGTTCACATGACAAACCAATCAACCAAAATCCAAACCGTCAAACATTCCGATCATAACCACCTCGTCTTCAGTTATAACAATAACAAACGAGAACAAATCGAAAACAGTGAACAGACACAACAAGGGCACGGGCCTAAACTTGACGATTGTTCAACAGAACACTGCCAAATAAACCGATTTGCTCTTGCAATAACCGATAAATCAACTAACTGTAAATAAACTATATAAAGTTACCTCAGACTAATCTCTTGCAAACAAATCTGAACCCGAACCTAAATGGTCTTCACAAAACCCGGTTCCCTGAAGCCGAGCAACCTCCAAAGAAAAACCCTAAAACCCGAAACACCCGACCCGGTGCTTCACCTGCAACGCCCGAGTGAAACCTGCAACTCCAAGAAGTCCAAAACAGGAATTCTAATTGCAAAATCACCCGGAAAACCGTCCCAAACAGCCCTGAAAAACAGCCCCGAACAGCCCTGTTAACCAGAAAAACGAAGATCTCTGACAATACTGTTCACCGCCGGAATCACTGTTCACTGCCGGAAACACTGTTCATGCCGGATACTGTTCACCGCGGCACTGTAGCGGCGGCACTGTAGCAGCCCTTCTCAAACCAGCCTCTTCTACTTTTTTTTTTTTTCGATCGATACCCGTGCAAAACCGTGTGTAAACAACGAGCCAAAGCTCTGATACCACTTGTTAGGAACAAAGCGGCGCGCGGAAGCGAAACAGCACACACATGCACAACGATAAACACGCATAAACGAAAATATAAACGACACAAGAATTTAACGTGGTTCGGTCCCCGCGAGGGGACCTACGTCCACGGGCTGCAACTAGGTTTTCTTATTAGCTCAGAACCAAGATTACAATTACATGATGGGATATATATAATAAACAAGATTAGGGTTAAACATAATTAGGAGCCAAAATCGGGCCTTCTAATAAAACCGGCCCAAAGGCCTTCATAACCCAACAGGAGTGAGGATCATAAAGTAAGTTTTTAGTATAATATTGCAATACTTTATCAGAGGCGAACATGCTTGATAATAATAATAATACTAATAATTTAACATATATTTATTACAGAAATTGTATGAGCTAGTTGTTCGCCATTATTTAGCATGTGTTTCTCAACCCGCTGTTGGAGCTGAAACTACAGTAGAAATTGACATTGCGGGTGAAATGTTTTCAGCATTAGGCAGAACAATAGTTGCTGTGAGTTTTGTTATGCTCATGTGAAATTTCTTAGGTTTTGCTTTTTTATTTTTATTGTAATATAATAAAGTTCTTAATGGTGAAATGCTGACATATTGTACAGAAAAATTATTTGGAAGTCTACCGATTCGAAACACGGGGTGGGTCTCTAATCTCAAACTACACGTTTGGACGGCAGGTTTGTGTAGGACCAAATGATATTATAACATTTTCATTTGCATGTTTATGGTTATCATAATTGTTTAATATCCGATTTCATTATTTAGACATTCATTTTTCATTGGTTCCATCAATTTGTGAGATAAAAGTGTTTTACCTATAACTAAAAATATGAAGTTCTTCCCAAAATGCATTAAAAGAGTGTGAATATTGTTAAATGGATTGGTGTAGGAAAGTAAGTGTACATCAATCATCAAATTAGTATTTCGATGAAAAAAATTGATAGCTAACCATGCTTGACAATCATGCAGTTCACTCCAACATCATTAACTCTTGAATCAGGGATTACAAGGCCACCGCCCCTCTTAAGTGAATCTGATCTTTTAGATTGTATGGACAAGGTGAGTACCAACAATTTTTGTTTATTTCTTCACCGTTTTTATCATCATTTAGTAAAGATTATTGTTACAGACTAACAGAAACTCTTTATTTTATTTTTTTAGGCAGGCATTGGGACAGATGCTACAATGCATGATCATATCAAGAAACTGACTGATAGGTTTTATGCTATAAAAGAGGGGGTCACATTTCAAGCCAACAAATCTTGTACATTTTTTTTCTTATATAAGAAATGATATATATCTTATCTTTTATTTATTTTGATTATAAATTTGAGTTTGATTACAGGGCGAGGCATTAGTTATGGGATATGACGATATGGGGCAAAAAGATTTTTTTATCATATTTTTTGGTTGATGTTGGTGACATGTATTTTTCAAACTTTTGATCTTGTTTGATGATTTCAGATATGAACTTTGGAAGCCATATCTTCGTAGTATGATGGAGGAAGACATGAAGGCAGTTAGTGTTGGAAGCAAGAGAAAGGATGATGTGTTGGCAACATGCTTGCAGCAGATGAAGGCGTGCTTCTTAGATGTATGTTGACGTCTTGACATTTTTAACAAACTTGTTTGAGTTCAAAGCTTCTTAAACAAATATATATATACTTTGCAGGCGAGGGTAAATAAAGCAAAACTATTTCAAGCCTTGGAAATATTCTTTGACAGAACAAATAGAACGGGTGGAGATGATCAACAAAATCATGGACAGCCTGTGCAGAAATGTGATGTTTGCCACGACTCAGATTTGATTCTTAGAAAAAAACCGGTAATTTTTCTTTACAGTTTTTGTCACATGTACATTCATAATTGAACTTTAGTTGTGCTAGCTATTATGTTTGCATAGTTTTGATATTTGACCTAATGTATGCTTTTAACTATAATATATTTTTCTTTTCTTACAGGATGGGAAGTTCATGATTGGCTGCTCAGCTTTTCCACAGGCAAGTGTTTGGCTCTTTTAATGCAGTTTTCTGTTTGAGGGACACATAAATGGTTTCATTTTGTCTTAATATCAACTTAACACACTGTTGCAGTGTAGAAACGTCATCTGGCTTCCTGGATCGATATCAGAAGCTGTTGTTACCACAGATGTTTGCAATACGTGTACTCCAGGTTGATGCATAGGGTTTATTTAGAATCTTAATGCTGTAATATTTTGTTTCATCTGTGTAAATATATCAAGCACATTATAATTTAATATTGTTTCACAATTCACAGGACCTGTTTTCAAGATTCAATTTACATTTCGTCGGCTGGAAATACCACCAAACTTCAATGTTCATCATTTAGGTGATCTATTTTGTATTTATCTTTAGCATGGAGATCTTTCGATTTATTGCTAAATGCTATCTGATTCATTGCTATTTTGTATTTATTTTTAGCTAATTTTAATAATAAAATATAGTTAAGTTCTGTTTTCGTCTCGTGATTTGACCAATTTAACTAGTTCAATCCAAAATAGAAACATTCAACCCTTTGAGTCACTATGGTTTCTTTCTATAACACTTTTCGTCTCTAACTCTGTTACAATTTTATGTTAGTATTCATGAAGTGACCAAATTACCCTTGTTTATTAACTTGTTTTGGACTGAGCAAATTAAAAAGCTAAACTACAGGGACAAAAACCGAACTTAACTCTATATTTAACTTATTTAATAGTATATCTATTTAATTTATTATATATGTGTTTTATTTTCGTTCATGAGGTTTAGTCATACTAGTTAGTGTTATTAGACAGCTTAAGGAAATGCCTGGTTCTGGACATTTTGTTTTCGTTAAATTGGTCTAAGAGAGTATTAGGAGTTTCTAACTTGTAACAATTTTTAGTGAATTATAATATTTTATATATACCAAAAGATTAACTGTACTGAACTTTTATTCCCTTAATCTAGGTTGTGTTGGTGGCTGTGACGATATTATGAGAGAGCTTATGGAAATGTCTGGTTCTGGACATCGCAGTTCTTCAAACACACCAGGCATGTTTTAGATTTTTTAGCATTTGTTCAAGACTTTAAGCAGTTGCTTCTTTTTATAGTTTACACCTTATTTTTTCATAGTTTGACTACATTTATACATATTAATTCTATTCAGCAAGAGGAAGGGGTATCACTGCGCCTTCTAGAAACGTTTCACAAAATAATAATAATCAGCATCAGCCGCGGCAGCAGGCTACCTGCAGTTTTTGTCATCAAACAGGACATTCTTCTACTGATTGCTATTCACTGACTTCTCAAAACCGTAGTGCTCGATCACAGAGAGCAAACTCAAATAATGGTAAATTTATTGCGTATGTTTTGTTATTTTTTTATATGGTTTTTACTTTAAGATATTTGACCAGCAACTCACACAAATTTTGACCCGTTACTCGGGAATTATTGATTATGTTTTATTATTTTTATATGGTTTTTACTTTAAGAAGATATTTGGCCAACAACTCAAACACAGTATTTGACCCGTTACTTGGGAATTTTCAATCCGGTTTAAGTTTTATATTAAAACCAGTGTTGTAAAAGTGGGTTTCTAAGGCCGAGTACTCGCTAAAAGGTATGTTGCCGAGGCGAGTTTCTTTAATTCCGCCTAGTTACTAAGAATTGACTAAAGGTAGTCAACCTTAGTCAGAATCGCAACAAGTCGGTAAACTTGAGCCGATTTTGGCTTAAAAAAATAAAACATAACTCGTATTTCTTTAAAATTAAAGAATAAATATAATTTTTTTACTTAATGACTAACAATTTTTAGAATAATTTATTATTTAAAAGTGTATTTCTCTTATTTATATTGATCTTTACCTATTTTGTTATAAATATTAGTAAATTTGTGATATTCGACATATATATAATATCCAAAAACTAATTTTCTTTATATTTACCATGTCCGAGTACTCCGAGTACACCCAACTCCCCAGTCGGCCGCCTAGGGTCCACCTAGCGACTTTTGCAACCTTGATTAAAACGATCAAAGTTTATAAATGGAACGATTTGGAAGTTGCCCAAAGTGTATTTCCAACACGTAAAACTTTTTAATTTATTTTATTTAACATTATAAAAAATTCAGGAAAAGTGTATTACTTTTGTGCACAGATTTTTCTTGAAGATGCAAACAACAAATTGTTTACCTTTTTAATTTGTTTTTGTTAATTTAACCTCTCTCTCTAATGTGGATACAAAGTATAATATTTTAAATAATTGTCTTGTTGGATACAAAGTATAATATTTGGGGGTCTTTAAATCTATTGTCTGTTAATGCAGGTGATTCACCGATTCCTTGCCCTACTTGTGGTACACCCTGCGTTATGAAAACCGCCAACACAGATAGCAACCGGGAAAGAAAGTTCTACTCTTGTCAGTCACAGGGTTGCAAGTTCTTTGTGTAAGTATTCTAGATTCATTATTCAAAACACAGATGGCAATAATAATCTAAATTAGGACATAAATCTAAGTTTTATGTCCTGTGAAACCTGTTTGAAAAAGTACAACGGGCCAAAGTTTACACCTCTATCAAAATGTAACTTTTCATGTTGTAATAACAAACTGTGTTTGCATTTTATGAAGCTGCTGGGAGGATAGTATCCCCACTACACGAGGTGGCGGTGGCAGCTCTGCAACAACCACAGGCAGAAGGGGTGGTCGTGGTGGCGGCAGCAGTTCAGCTACAACCACTAGCAGAAGAGGTGGTCATGATGGCGGCCAAGGTGGCAGTGATGTGAGGTTTGTATCAGCTACAGGTGATCCTGTTTCTGGCAGAAGTTGCTTTATTTGTGGCGATCCGTCGCATTTTGCAAATGCGTGTCCAAATCGTGGTATGCGAAACTGACTTGGTTTCAACTATATGCTGTAATTAGTCACTAGAAACTTGTCTTTCGTTCTCATACCGTACCATTTAGCATGTAAAGTAACCATGTTTGGTGAATAAAAACATTTCTTTTGTATCTGTGTGAATTATTTTAGTGAGATAATTGCTAGTTACTTCAATGTTTCGACATAAGTCGGGTAGGTATAATTTTCTGGTTTAAGTCCGAATAACATACCATATTAGAGTTTATTGTTTTACTGTATTACATAAACATTAACTAAGAATTTGGGTAGCAACTCCAACACGCTACCAAGTATGAACAATCAACATGGTATGATGAGCTCTTGATTAACCAACACCTTCGTATTCAAAGTACCTGTATCATTAACTTCTTGTGCAGTCAGAAGGTCTGCAACGTCATTAAGAGGCAGCGTTCTGATATCCACAAGCTGAACAACATCATTATGCACGTAAAAGCCACCGCCTTCTTGTGAGGCCAGGATGAAAGTTTGAGAAAAGTTTCGTTCCACACCAGCATTGCCGATCAAGGTGCCTGGTACTCCTACCTTCACTGAATCTTGAGCATACGCATTGTTTAAGTCAGGAATCCACTGCACAACATTACAAGCCATGATCTCATCATTAATATACTGCTCCATATAAATAAACGAAACTCAAAAAGTGTACATTATATAACCATGCATTAATGGATTAGTATGTTTAACAATAAGTCAAAAGTGTTGTTGACCAAAGATTTTGTTAACCTTCCATTTCATTACTTATTTCATCGAACCATTGGCACATGGATGGGATCGAGTACTTTGGTCCTTATAAAATTTATGAGCTTCTTGAGGTAAATTTTACATAACATAATTATATTGTTCCAAGAAATCGTTAGCCACACATGTTGTGCGGACAAGGACCGAGTCTCATTAAAATTTCCTTGTTCGATTTCTGAAACAACCGAAAAAATACATAACTTAAAATGCGAATAAACAGATGCGCATTCATGGTATGGTACAATCCTTGTGTTTTTTCAAAACTACATTTTTTTTAAAAGTTACAGTTTGTTTAAAGTCACATTTTATTAGTTATACATTATGTAACATCAACACTTGTTTTAAAAATAAATTCAATAAAATCGATATTAATTAGGCATCTAATCATGCTCAATTAAGGATGTATATAAAACTTACTAATCACGAGTAAGTTCATTTCAAGGCCTACGAGTTCGAGGAGCTTGAATCCATCCATGCCCGGCATGCGAACACCACTGATCACAAGATCAAACTTGTTACGATTTTCCCTTAACGTATTCAATGCTGCTCTTGCTGGATCTGCGGTTGTAACTAAAAAAAAATGTTTACGTTATGAGCAGAAGTATAATCAAACTATAAGCAAGTTGTATGATAATATAACATTAACATGTATCCGTATACTAGATCAAAGAATTTGAACCAAAACCTAATGTTGGTGTCACAATCTCAATTCATCATGAAAAGATTAAAAAACTTGAACCCTTAAAAGGAAAATGTTAAAATTCAGAACAAACATATTAAAATATATATATATATATATATATATATATATATATATATATACTTTAAAAAATATATAATCTACTGTCATCTTGTTGTAGACAGGTTACCCCATTCCGTCCGCAAACAAAATTTGGCCAACGAAACTAAAAATTGATCGGGGAAAAGGCGTAAGTAACTCAGAAAGTTTAAGCTTTGGCAACTGAAATTTTTTCTATAAATTCAGGATTTTTCGGTGCTCGATTTTTGTTCCAGGCGTCAAGGTTTTCGGGCCCAAATGGGTCGTGCCAAAAGCCATATTTAATAAAATGATATTACATATTATAATTGTTCTTTACACATTTTTATGTTTTGAAAACGATTTATAACATCTTCAATCGCGATTTCAAAAAAGAACTTATTTTCATATAACAAATACAAGCATCGTATATATAGTCGTCATCCATCTGATTACGCAAAATCAAAGAAAGATTCGGCGTGAGGTCTGGATCAATTGAAGGCTTGAAGCATCAAAGAAAGAGTCGATCGACCAGTTGTTGTCGTCTGGTTGAAGTCGAGCCAGGTAAGGCGATGGTTGAAGACTTGAGACGAACTACAAAGGCAATGAGGCGATGGTCGTTTGGTAGATAGAAACATATTTTATCGTTCGTTGAGGCGGCGAATGTTGCTTTTGTTCTTTTATTTAATTTTCACTTAGGTATTATGTTTAAGAATGCCTTTTGTTTTGGGTTTACTGGGCACTTCTATGAATAATTTGGACCCTTTTTTATAATCTATATAAATGAGTTATTATTAACCCATTTATAATGTTAGCAATTTTTAAAGTTTTTTTAACATTTTATAAAAAAAACTATTCATTACTAAAAAATGTTAACTAAAATTTTCATAATTAATGGGTTTGAATTATTTTTTAGAATGAAATTGGACGGGTTCGTTCGACGAAAAAAAATGAGTTCGCCCATTAGTCCAATACTACAAGTTATATATAAAACTGAAAAAAGACCGGATTCGATCGACCCCACCCAATGACCACAATGTGGCTCTACCAGTGGTAATTAGTTGGTGCAAGTAAGTTGGGTAATAGTGTAGAGGATTTACTTAGGTGCTGTTTGTTTTTGCAGACATAAACTGTCTGCAAGCTGATTTCATCTGTTTTCATGTCTGCAACTGAAGATGTGGTCTGAAGATCTGCAAGCTGAAAATATAAGACTGTTTGTTTTTATAAGCTGATACTGTCTGCATAACTGTCAAACTTATCTCACAAGATAGAAGTCATTTATTCAAGTTACATAGAAAATATAATAATAAAATTGTGGCGGCGGACGGTGGGTAGTGGCGATGGATGGTGGTGGTGGACAGTGGGTGGTGGTAATGGACGGTTTTGGTGGGTGGTGGACGGTGGTAGTTGACGGTGATGGCGTCCGACAGTGGGTGGTGGTGGTGATGAACGGTTGTGGTGGGTGGTGGACGGTGGTGATTGGTGGTGGCTGTGATGGATGGTGGTGGTGGTGGTGGTGGCGGACGATGGGTAGTGGTGGTGGATGCTGGTAGTGGCGGCGGACGGTGGGTAGTGGCGGTGGATGGTGGTGGACGGTGGCAGTGGGGGATGGTGGTGGTGGCGTACGGTGGGTGGTGGTGGCGGACGGTGGTGGGAGGAGTGGATGAGAGGGTGGCTTCAAAGGAATAAGAATATGATTTTTTTGCGAAGATGTTTTAAGCAAGATTTCTTTGCTTTTCTTTTAAGATGAAAGAAGATAACTTAAGATCTGTTTTAAGAAAAAAAACAAACAGTCTTCAAGGGTAATGTCTGCGCGCGTGCAGACATTAGCTCCCTTGAAGATGTTTGAAGAAAAAACAAACACCCCCTTAGTCTGGTGTCTACACTAGATTATTATTTTTTCCTTTTAAAAGCAAAAGAGAATTGTTATCGGTATAAAGTTGTTTTTTTTTTCTAAAGCAATTTTGCCTCACTTGTCACAAGTTTTGTTTACAATTCACTTATATTTATTTTTTATAAGTTTTATTCGGCAGATTTTAATTTTGATTTTAGTCTATAGAACGTTGTATAAATAAATTTAAATTTTAACATTAGTTTTGTTACCTATCTTGTTTATGTAATTAAGTCTTGTAATTACCACTTTCCCAAATAGTTTGATTGGCTTAAGATTTTACCTTTACGAGTAGATAACTTAAAAACGCTATGACCAATCAACATGCTATGATCCACAACTAATTGATTTGCTAAATCCATTTGTACATAAGATGAGTGAACAACACCGAACCTAACATAAAAATAATCAAAACAAGTAAAACATCATATGATCATCAAAATTTTATATATTTCAAACAAGGAACCGGAAAATTTATGCTGAAAAATTCTATTTTATTTATTTGATGAATATTTTCTTCGATTTTCAGACCGATCTGAGTTAGTATATGTCTACGTTATATCAACACCAGCAAAATATATGTATATAAGTCCATATAATTACTAAAACCAAAATTTTCCCAAAGCAATACTTTTGAAAACCAAAATTAATTTTGAAATATGTTTTGAAACACTAACAGATGAATTAAAATAGATAAAATACAGAATAATCACTTATATCGCCAATGAATAAGAGATGTCGTCTTTGGTTGTGATGTAGATGGATGAGAGATGCAACAGCGCAACGGTAATTAAGTTATTATAGCGAAAATGAAAATTGATTCGTTTAAATAGAGTGAATGGGGTTACCCTAATTCAATTTGCAATAAACACCCTAAACATTTTAAAAATGTTCATTTGGAACTCAACTATTATTGAAAATATCATTTTGATATGTCATGATGCAAATTATGATCTAAATATATTTTCAATTAATGATCTCATATCTCAAAGTTCAATTAGATTATATTTGTTCATTGACAAATTGAAAATAAATAATCTCATCTTTTGTTTATTAATTGATAATAATCTCACATTTAAAAATCACTACCAACGGTCTATCTTTTCAACTATTTTTTGTCTCGATGGATCTCCGTTAAAAAGCACGTAACGTTTTTAAGTTTTTTTTTCCGAGTTTCAAACCGAATATGTTTAAGGCTTTTGATTAGAAGAAGTATACGAGTCAATTGACGTAAAACTTATATCAAGACGGTGATCCAACGACGACATAATGTTTCAATCCGGGTGTTTGAAATTCCAATTAACAAAAATAAGCCATTTTACATCAGTTGAATTGTATCATTATTCTGATCAAGAGCCAGAAAACATCGGTTTGAAACTCATAAAAAAAACTTACCGACGCTAAGTGTTTTTTAACGAATGTCCATTAAGACAAAAATAGTTGAAATGTTGGACGTTGATAGTGATTTTTAAAAGTGAGATTATTATCGGCTAATACACAAAATATGAAATTATTTATTTCTAATTTGCCTAATAACCTTGTTCATTTCATATTCACCCAACTAAATTTTAGAATAATTGGTATACCCGAGAGAATTCTTGTAACATACGAAAACGATAACTTTTTTTGAATTTTTTACATAGGGTATTACATATGTAGCATGCGATGTATGTAATTTTTTCGATTTTGTTTTTAGAAAAAATTTTGTCGGCGTTTATTTTATTTTATTTTTTGACAAAAATACTTCTAAAAGTGTGTAGAAGTTCTTTCAAATTTTTTAAGAATAAAAACACATGTTATTACATTTTTTCGTATGACTCTTAAAGTTCTCATGGCTCATACTGATTCTCAAAAGAACTTAATCCGACACACACATATGGGAAGGATCAAAAGCACTACTTCTTGGAAAACAAACTAATAAAGAACTTGAGAAAACTTGACCTAAATATGTTTTCTTTAATAAAAATCTTATTTATTTTATTAATTATCTTTGTACAAAAAACGATTTTGGTTTTTGATATATTACGTATATGTAATACAACACTATTTCATATATGTAATATAACAATATTGTTATATTATATGATGCAATATAACAATATTACATGTATGCGATATAACAATATTACATCCATATAATATACGTAATTTCGCGATCGACATTTTTTTTTATTTTTATTTTTTTCTAGATTTTGGTAATTAAGAGTAACAATATATAAGAATGATGATAAAAGAAACTTTTAATTTAAGTGTCACACCCCGATCAAAGGCGGCGGAACATGCCCGGGTGTAACGATTGCTCATAAGCGCATGGCACTATTTAAAACGACAATATTTAACAAACTCATTTCATTTCACAACATCGAAAATGTCACATAACCAAATATTCATAAGTCAAATACAACAAAATATAGCAAAATATAGCAAATCAAATATTGTTCATTTTTGCTAATATCCTAACGGTATTTGTGTCGTTTTCTTCGCCGAACTCCATAATCAACCTAGATACAAACCTGTAACATTTCATAAAATAAAGTTGTCAACACAAAAGTTGGTGAGCAATTCATAAGTTTGAACAATAGATATATAGTATGAAAAGCCACAAAACTAGTATACAAAACCATAAATAATAGCTATAAACTTGGATAAATTGACAATCGCTAATAGAATTACGTTAGCGCCACCTAGCTACAAGGGATTGCCAAGTAGTCTAGGATTTAATAGAATATCGTTAATTGCATTACGTTAATGACACCTTGCTACAAGGGGATGCCAAGTAGTCTAGGATTTATAGATTCCACCAACCGAAAGCGATAAACACATAGGCATATAAGCATAGAACACCAAATCGAGCAATTATTCAAGTAAAGTATACATCAACGTTTGTGGTTTAAGACTCAAGTATAAAGAATTTGATTTGAATAAGTATGAAATGTCACCCCAAAACAAAATATAGAAAACGGGGTATGAAGTTACTCACGTTCAAGTATAAAACTTGATCGGTAAAAGATGAATAACCGGATGGATGAAGTTTAACGAGCAAAGCCTAAATGACAATAAAATCTTGGATTTATAATGGTTGTCTTGAAGATCTTTAATTAAAATAATTGTTGCAAAAAGTAAACAATTAAAGTTCAAGGTTTAAAATGTAACTATTTAAAAATTTATAATAACAATCCTTTAAAAATGTAAGTTTGCTCGAAACCGGGTTAAAGTATCCAACCTTAATATTTACTTAACCAATGTTAAGTAATAAGGTGGGAAAAATGCTAAAATGCAAGTTCCTTTGGGACAAAGATACTAAAACGGGTTTTTAACGAGTGTTCGGGTTGTCGATTCGTGTCTTGACAAATGGTCAAACCCAAAGTCAACTTTCCAACATATTAATTGTTATGAGATAACTTATTAAAATATACTAACACTTAACCAAGTATGTAGATCTATTGTTTAGAACTAACAACGCACGTTAAACGAGTGTTCGGTTTTGTCAGTTCAAACTATGTGATGAGATCAAGTTGGATCCAACAATTCTAAGTACTTAAGAAAATAATTAAAATCAGTTTGTAAACTATTTATAAAGAAATATACAAGTCTTGATAGCTAAAAACACACTTGTGTGTCTTAAGCGAGTAAAAGTCGGTATAGTTCGGTTTGATTCGGTTTCCATCTCACAAATAGTTCATAGATGGTTTCTACATGCCCAAATATCATAGAACTTGCATATTGGTTTATAAATGAAGAAAACTTAAATTTTACAACTAAAAAGTTAACTACAAGTCTTTTAAGCAAAAGTTTCGGTTTAGTTCGGTTTCCATCTCCCAACGAGTTCATAGATGGATTCCATATGCTTAATATCAAAGAACTTGTAAAAATAATTTTTGAAACTCAAATCTAGCAATAAACATGTTTAAACAACTATTTTAACAAAACTAGTAAACAAAAGTTCGATTTCCGGTTTGGACTAGTTTAGGTTAAACCGAGGTTAACCTTATACAAACCCACACCATGGAACTTGTAAATAAGATGAACAAACTAAAAAGGGTTAGAAGTTAGTCATAAGTGATATGTATAATAAGTTATGTGTGTGTAAATATATATTAAGAACACGAAGTCCTCCATGAAGCCTTGCCTTATGACATTCGAAACTTAACCAACCGGAGTCGGTGAAGTAACAAATAAAGGAAACAAGGGGTGTGTATTATATATATGTTGTACCACCATATTCAAGTGTTAGTAATATTAGATGAACAAGTTAAAATGAAAGACTATAGTTAGTTGACCTTAAGAAATCAAAATAACAAAATGTTGAAGATGAATACTTGGATTTGAGAGAGATTTTGGAGAAGATGAACAACCAAAATGGTGTATGGAGCCTTGCTTTTGTAATGGTAAGAGTATGGTTCATACAAATAGGGTAAAGATGCATGTGATGGTTGAAATGGTCAAACAAGTTTTTGGTAAATGGCAATAATAGTCCCCAAAGTTTGGTTTAAGTCATTTTAAGGAGTTTTAAGGACCAAAAAGAATGTTTTCAAGACCCAACAAGTGTAAAACAATATTGTAATATAAAATCCATCATTTTGATTATATCATAAGCTTTGGTTTACAAAATGGGTCGGATTACTTGATAAACAAATACAAAAACAAATACAAACGAGACCCGAAATTAACGAATGTCACATTAAGTTTTTAAGTTATTTATTAGTTCTTACTTCACAAGTTTCCTCTTTAAAAGGAGTGAGAACTCCTTATTAGAGAGAGAAATAGATAACTAATTAAAAAGTCACAAAAACTCGACAAAACATGATTTTTTTTAAACATGTCATTTATTTTATTATAAGGTTACATTTCTAAAAAAATCCTTTTGTGACATTTGACATATATTACACATACGTAATGTTGCATATATGTAGTATAACAACACTATTACATATATGTAATGTAACAACACTATATATATATATATATAATACAATAATATTACATATATGTAATTTCGTGAATGACATTTTTTTTTCTAACTTATTAAAAACTAACAAATAAGAAGGATGAAACAAATTTTTTTTTTAAATTAAGATTTTGTGAGTTATTAATTAGTTCTCTTTTTAAGAAAACTTTTTTTTCTTGATATATGTGCGCGCATGCTTGCACCCATTTTTTGAGTTATATGCATAATAGAAAATAATTTGAATAATTCGATTCAAAATAATTTAATTAAAAAAAGAAGGGGGAATTTTGGTCAATTCTTGAATTAGATAAGTTTCTCCCTCTCTCTCTTAATTTATAAAACTTAAATTTTATTACACACAAGCTTAAAACCTATGTACTACAATAACTTTTTATATCTTTTCTTACATACTATAGGTGGAAAAGTATTTTAAATATACTGATTAACAAAATTTTAAAAAGTTCCAAAATATGTAAAAAAAAAAATGATACTCCCTCCGTCCCTTTACATATGTAATAATTTAAAAAACACAAAATTTAAGAAAGTTTAAATGGTTACACTTTTTTCTTAATAAATAATTATAATGCCCTTGACATATATAAAAAGACAAAATTTAAGAAACTTTGAATGATTGCATTTTAAGGGTAAATTTGTAAATTAATTAATAAAGTTTGAAAGTATACATTTGTAATGAGAAAACTAAAATGAAAATGTGGACACTTTCAATAAGACGGAGGGAGTATATAATTGGGTTTTGAGAATACATTAATTACTATTTAATATAATCTGACAATCCTATACTATTTTACATAATTAAGTTTCAAAGTTAATTTCTTAAAATATGTTTGTATACTAAACCATTTTTTTCCTTTTTAACAAAAAATTAATCATACATTCACATAATTATTTTTTAACTATAAATAAATTATAAATTACATATTTAGTTAAAAATAAACTATATATTACATTTCTTTTTTTATTTTGGAAGTGTTATTATATATTAAAGTATTTTCTTTATTTAAAAAAAGATACGTAAACTATGTATTAAAAAAATCATAAACTAAACTAAACAAACAGAAAAACTAATATTAAAAACCCGTCTTCTTAAAAAGCAAAAGCAAAAAAAAATAAAAAATATCATGCAACTCATTTTTAACCCACTATTCTATACTCTCATGCTACCACCTTCAAAAATAAAAGAAAAAAAAAACAACAAAAAAGCACAATAATTAGATAATCATCACTAATTAGTGGCATTCAAATATCAAGGCAGAGGTGATAATTTTGACCCATTTAATTGAGAATTGTTGATCCAGGTTATGTTTTCACTAAAAGATTAAAATCAAAATCGATAGAATAAACGGTTTGGAAGTTGCCAAAGGTGTATTTACTATGCATAAAATCTTTTAATTCATATTATTTAATACTATAAATTTTGTTAGGATAAAGTGAATAACTTTTATGTTAATTTTCTTTCTTGAGGTTGCAAACCCCAAATTGTTTACCGGCCTTTTTATATTTGTTTTTGTTAATTACATGGTAGCAAAAGTCGTTAGCCGTTGTCATGTTGGTCAACTATAAAGTTACAAGTACTTAATTTAATTAAAGAGTATTCGTGAATCAAGTACTTGGTTTAGGTGGGTGTACTCAGGGATTACTCGCCAAGCACTCAGACGCCTAGACTAGTTTTTACAAAAGTGGTTAATTAGGCGTCTCTCTCTAATTTGTTATATAACTTCCTTGTGGGATAAAAAATATAACGTACCTTTAGTGAATTTAGCTTGTTCGTGGATCTTTGAGCGAGCCTGAATCTTAAAGTGAACAATATTTGAGCTTGAATCTTTGAGCGTAAGGATGGTTCTTGCTCCCTCTCTTAAATCTGTAAGGCCCCGTTCCCGGTAGCCATACTTTAGCGTCGGATTTACTCATAAACACAGTTCTACAAATCAGAGTTAATTAAAACTTTCACGGGATATAAAACTTTAACCGTTTATTACAAACATTTAATCTTTTCTTTAAAACCATAACATATATTTAACACATCGTTTCTTCCATCTTCAGATGCCAGCCGTTCAATCCATGCCATGTGCCATCCTCATGCCGGCTCTTTAGTTCGCTCACCTGCGTGCATACTAAAAGTCAGCTACGCTGAGTGAATTCTAGTTAATCAAGCAACTTACCATACAACCACTTCATACAATATGTATGCATCCGAAGACACATAATCCACTGTCTAACCTGTCCACCTTACCACTTAACCACTTAACTGCCCCTAACCACATAGCCACTTGTTTACGGAAACACATAGAGGCTTGCCCTCTCACGTGTTCACGTTATGCCACTTAATAACAGGGGCACGTATAGGCTTTCCCTATCACGCACTCACGTTATGCCACTTAATAACGAAGGCACGTATAGGCTTTCCCTATCACGCACTCACGTTATGCCACTTAATAACGAATGCACGTATAGGCTTTCCCTATCACGCACTCACGTTATGCCACTAACACCCTTACTAGACTCTTGCCACTTCTAACACACTCTACCTCTACCTGCCTATATTACACTTCATATCAGTTCATTATTTACGTAATAAGCAAGTCACATCATAGCATTCATACACACTAACAACCACTTGGAATTTACTATCCTTGGCGATACGTGCAATATCCGAAGATCGTTCACGTACCGACAAGCATTATAAAATAGCTACCTCGTATAACATCTATAGCATACACTTACCACTTAAGGTAAGTGTATTCACACTTCACATCGAGTATGCACACAGCCCCGAAAACATAACAAGGAAGTGGGGCTAGAAACTCACCTGAATGCGGTTCCTTTCTCCGTTTACTGTGGTTCCTCTCTTTAACTGTGCTCTGCTAATCGTATATAGGTTACACGTATCAATACTCGTCCTATCGTATCAGATTATTTCAACTTAGTGCTAAGTTAAACTCAGGTGAAGTTAACCTCAGGTGAAGTTAACCTCAGGCAAAGTTAACCTTAGGTGAAGTTATCAACAGGTGAAGTTAACCTTAGTGAAGTTAACCTTAGGCGAAGTTAACCTCAGGCGAAGTTAACCTTAGGTGAAGTTATCAACAGGTGGCGGCGATTTTGATTTTAACTTCATTAACACCCATGTTCAACCCGTAACCCTTAATGATGATGTTAATCAGTCTCGCGAACATCCCCATGGCCGTTTTTAAACAAGGTTCGGCCCGAAAACGCGTAAAGGTTGGACCTTTAAGTTAAAACGTTCAATACTAGCTTAAGGTCCTCTTTTAATCGAGTCGTACATGATTATGGTTTCATTAGTTTCGTTTTGGTATCAAGTTTACAGCTTTTCGTTCTATTTACACCCGATCTAATCTTGTTCTAAGTTTCACGATTAAACGTTATTAAAAACATAAACTTTAAAGGCGAACGGCTTACCTCGATGCGTTCTTCGGTCTCGGTTAGCTTGCTTAAAGGCTCTAGATCTTGTGTCTATCTTGAATCGCGTGTGCTTGCTCGGATCTCACCTCTCTTTCTCTCGGCCGAAGGTTTATGGTGTAGGTGTGTGTGTTTTTTGAGTGTGTAGAGATTTGGATGAAAGAAAATGAGGATTTAGGGTTTTAGGGTGGGTATTTATACTACTAAGGCCCATGGACTCTAAGTCCATCCCACTATCTTGATCCATTTTAACTACCCAATTCCATAATTCTTTTCTTTATTTAGTATTATTATTATTCCACTAACTCATTTAATTCACCTAACGAAAATATTATATTAAATATTAATCTAGAAATTTCGGGATGTTACAAAATCCGAAATGAAAGGAAAGAAATGAGGCTTGCATGTGTTCTTGAACGTGTGAGTGAAATATGGAATATGGGGTTTTGGGTTTATGGAAGGGTTTTAGGTATTTGTATATCTCAAACACATAGATTTTAAATCCATAGTTTCGGTACTGTAACAAACGTGACGAAAACTGACCGAATTTGCGTAGACTCACCACTCAATGCCCGGGATCAACAACATTTGGGCTTCCCAACTCCCGAGTTTTATTGACCGACGTCACCCATTAGTCCACTTTATTTTTTATATCTTTTGGTTTTTTTTTTCTGGTTTTTAGTTCCGATATCATAACGCACGTAACTGAAACCGACCGACTCCGCGTTCACTTTCCACCAAAAATAGATTTTCTTACTCAGATAAATAAAAACCCACAACAAGGAATATGTATTATATAAACATTAATTAAGAAATCCATTAGCATTCAAATTAAAAAAGTGATACAAAAAACCTTCTAAAGGAAACAAGTTGATCACATAACCCTTTCCTACATTTTGAGCACTAAATACAACATTTCTAACTGTAACAACTTCAGATAACACTTTCTTACATTTTGGCTTTTGCACAAGCAACAGAATCTGCCCGTATTGTTGAAGCAGGTCAATTGTGATGCAACCAAGCTGATCGATATCAGACGGTTTGTATCCATGTTGCGTAATAATAAGTATTGGTGGCTAATGCATTTGGTGAGCATCCACCAAGTAGCACCACAAAGGAGAAAAGGCTCTCAACGGCCACATGCGGTGGTATTCTGCAGAGCAACGAATAGCGGCTGGATACGGGATCGCGAGAGCATTGGTGGCCAGTGTATCGTTGACGACATTAACCGTTCCCGCAACCAGCAGGTGGCGGAGAATTTTAAGTGCCTTCCCCAGAATGTAATATAGGTATAGCACTTTGATAAGCTGTATTGTAAAAAAAAGCATTTGGTTTTGCAAGACTTACAATTTATTTCTATATGGATAATTGGATATTAATCTATGTATTTAGCCCATTTACCACTTTTTTAAATAGTTTGAATGGGTTTGGATTTTACCTTTTCGTAGAAAATGCTATGACCAATCAACATGTTATAATCCACTATTAACTGATTTGCTAAATCCGTCTGTATGTGATATGAGTGAACAACATCGACCCTAAAAATATAAGATAATCAAAACAAGTAGATACGCATAATCATCAAAATTTTAGACATTTCAAATAAGAAACCGAAAAAATACACTACAAAATTATGTTTCATTTGTTAGGTGAATATTTTCTTCGATTTTAAGATCGATCCGAGGTTGTAAAACAACTATGCATATAGGTCCATATAAATACTAAAAGCAATTTTTTTGCAAAACGATACTTTTGAAGACCGGCATTGATTTTGAAATACGTTTTGAAACATTAAGAGGCAAATCAGATTAGGTAAAATATAGAATAAGCACTTACATCGCCAATGAATAAGGGATGATATCTTTGGGTAGGGATGTGTATGGATGACAGATGCAACGGCGCAGCGGCGATTAGGTTATTATAGTGAAAATGGAATTAGATCGATCCGTTTAAATAGAGTTTTCGGGGTTACCCTAATTCAATTTTCAATATACACCCTAAGCATTTTAAAAGGTTTCGGTTACAACTCAACTATTTTTACAAATATCATTTTGATATGTCATGATGCAAGTATTATTCTACATATTTTAATATTAATTTTCTAAAGATTTTCATAATGATATTGATTCTGCGTCATTGTACAAACAACAATCCAACCAACAACACTTGCACCCAAACCTATTGTCCCGATTTAACATATAACTTCTGTATGTAACACATAATACTACCAACATCATGTAGATCTAAATTTGAATGTAATAGCTAAGTAGAATAAAAAAATAACATGTGTAACCAACAAAAGGTACACCACCGCAACGCGCGGTGACAATGTCCGTTTAAGATATTTTCAGTTCAGATTCTTCCGGGTGCGAGCCTCAAATTCTTCAAGATTATAATTATCCTTCTTTCTCTATCAATGTCAATCGAGCGAATCGTTTGGGGTGATGAAGAAATTGAAAGTTACCGCTAGAATAAAGAATCAGATTTTGCAATCAAATTGTAATACTTTATGAAATGCTGGTACAGAAAGTATAGAATAGATAAGTATTTATTTTCCAAATTTCAAGCAGCAGCAACAAGCAACAATCAACAACCACCACCACCGCAACAGCCACAGCCACGACTACAATAACGACACAGTGCAAGTAAAAGCCAACGCCTTCTTTGATCCCAGGATGAAAGTTTGAGAAAATTTGGTTCCACAGCAGCATTGTCGGTCAAGGTGCCCGATACTCCTATCATCGTTGCATCTTGAGCGTGCATATTGTTTAAATCAGGAATCCATTGCACAACATTAGAAGCCATGATCTCATCATAAATATCCTGCTCCAAATATGTAAATGAAACTCAAAAGGTGTACATCTTGTAACCATGCATTAATGGATTAGCAGGGGGTGGCTCGTGGGACAGCGAAAACAAGTTAGGGCTTTAGGCTCACGCTTAATTAAGGCCTCCAAATTTTAAAAAAACATTATATAAAGATATATTATAATGAGTAAAGTAAACTTAAAGTAATGCATTGGTGCGATTGTAGGATAGGTTGTTATTAAAATATAGGTTATGAGTTCAAAAATTGTAATAAGCAAAATTTTTTCCCTTAACAATTGTAATGAAAAGGCCACAAAATCTTGTTTCGATTTAGGCCTCCACATTCCTTGAGTCGGCCCTATGGATTAGAATGTGTAACGCGAAATCAAAAGTGTTGTTGACCAAAGATTTTGTTTACCTTCCGTGTCGTTACTGATCATTTCATCGAACCATTGGCACATGGATATGATCGAATACTATGCTCCTTGTAAAATTTATGAGCTTCTTGAGGTAAACTTTGCATAACATAATAGCATTGTTCCAAGAAATCTTTAGCCACACATGTTGTGTAGACAAAGAGTACTAGTCCTTAATTTGTTCCATCTCTGAAACAACTGAAAGAAACACATAATTTAAGAATATACAGTAACAAGGAAACTTGATAACATTTAGGCATTCATTTAAAAAAAAAACACTCTACTCAACCTAATATATATTGTATCCTCTTTTACAAATATTATCTACTCAAATCCAAAAATACACTCTACTCAAACATAAAAAAGGATCCCAACGTAAGGTTCGGTTTTAGCGTACAAAGAATATATGAAGTGGCAACAATACCAACAACAACAAATAGATGGTTCTCAATCGCAACAAACTCCTCTACCCACAGATGATGTAAATACGAGAAAAATACTAGAAATTAAGCGGGCCGATAAGGAACAAGTTGATTTGTATGGTAGAGAGAAATGACTTATGTGGACGTCAACGATTTGGCATGAGCTTGGGTCAGCGATACCGATAATTCAAACAAGGGTATTGTTTTTCCTATATATATTTTAAAAGTTAGTTATTTAAAATATTAATTATATTTTAAAAAAATGTTTATAGTTTATTAGGTAAAGTATAATCGGCACCGCGTTTTTGAATTTTGAGAGTGTCACACTAAAATTTTATGAAATTCCAAGAAGACTTGTGTATCGAAAAAATAATTCCGTAAACCGAAAGTGAGGCTGATGAGCTGAAAATATCGTGGTTTTACGAAATTACATCAACGTCCTCAACAATTGAAAGAGCGGTAACCGTGGCGTCGATGTTTACAATTTGGCTAATGAGTGATATTTTGTCAAACATAAGTACCTATTTCCGTACCCCGGGTGTGCGGGAATTGTTCGGGTTTCTCCGAAGTGGCTTCCAGTGTAAAATGATGTTGAATCGATGAATATACGTTACACCACTTCAAAAAAGGGTTTTCGCCACAACCATCTGCCTTTGGCCACACATAATTTTTTCCAACTCAAGTGTGACCAAATGTTGCGTCATTGTAGATATAATACGGTCACACTCGTATTTTATTGATCGATGCAATTAAAAGTGTGGCTAATTGTACCAATATTTGTTGCTGGAATCACTCAGTTTGTTCTAATAAGTGTAGCTAGGTACCAACGGCCACTTGAACGTATGGAACAACGTGTGGCCATTTGTATTATATAGTCACACAAAAAAGCTATGTTTTGGCTACATCCATTTCAAAAAACCATGGTAAAAAGGGTTGTTAGAATATAGCGTAAGAATTGTGGCTTAAAGGTATCAACGACCACATATATGTATTGAAAGTATGGTTGTTTGTGTTATATGGTCACAAAAAGCTATGTTTAGGTCACATCCACTTCAAAAAACCGTGGCTAAAGCGTTGTTGGAATATAGCGCAAGAAATGTGGCTAAAGAGTACCAATGACCACATGTAGTTGTGTAGAGTGTGGTCGTTTATGTTATATGGTCACAAAAAAGTATGTTTTGGTCACATACATTTCAATAAACAGTGGCTAAAAGGTTGTTAGAATCAATGTAATAAATGTGGCTAAAGGACACCAACGACCACTTGCGACAGTTTTAAGTGTGATCGTTTATATTATACAGTAACAAAAAATCATGTTTTGACCACATACATTCAAACAAACCTTGGCTAGATGGTTATTATGAAAAGCGTAATAATTGGGCTAAAGGGTAAAGACTATCACATGTAGCTATTTTAAGTGTGGTCATTTGTGTTATAAAGTCACAAAAAGTATGTTTTAGCCACATCCATTTCAGAAAACTGTTGCTAAAGGGTTGTTGGAATTAATCATTTTGTCTAAAAAATATGACTGAAGGTTACCAAAGGTAATTTCGGTACCGGTACCCGCTCATCCCTATCCCTGAGAGCACTGTTCACGTCACATCATAGGATAATGAAGCGATTGACGCGGAAGCAATCGAGCGCAGAAGCAAAAGTGTTTGCTGCTGCTCTAAATTTGATGATCATACTACCCATGTCGTCAAGAATCAATGTAGAAATCAAGAGATCGAGCTTGTATTGGGTGAAGAATATAAGGAAACTCGTGGGGTTTGGATTAGGAAACTTGTAAGCACCTTGCTAGGCTAGATATGGTTTTGTTCAATAGAATTGGCCGTTAAAAACAAATTAATAAAAACCTTATTTTAATAATGGTGAATATGACTTATTAGAAAGAATCTTGACTAAGGCTGAGGGGTGTGGGGCGCTAACCTGGGCGAGAGAGCCCCTCCGCTCGCGCCCCAGGCGCTAACCCCACACCACCGGGGCGCGAACGGGGCGCGAGCGCGAGCCCCCAGGCAGGCGTGAGTGTGGTCGCGGGAGAAGAGAGAGAAAGAGCCGTTGAGCTCGCCCAAAAGAGCCGTTGGAGCTCCGAATTTAAAAAAAAAAAAACCTTAAAACCTCTATATAATACCCCAAATTACTCCCATTTCAACCATATCAAAACACAATTTCACCTTACAAACTCTTATATAATATCCCAAACGCCTATATAATACCCAAAAATGTCTGGAAATTGGTACCCAAACCTAGATTCAAATTATATTGACGACGATTTATGGTCGTCACCAGACCAACCGATGTTTTATTCGGGGCCGCAAGAAACATCGGGCTTTCAACCATCCAACATACAACCATCTCCTAACTTTGTTGTTCCAGAGACACAAGAATCACACGGTGATGCTACGGGAGCAAGAAGACGCGTCCACCGGAAAAAACAACTTGCAACGGACGGGCCGGGACCGGCTTCGACTCCGAGGACGAAACGGAAAACCACTCCGTGGTCATCGGATGAGAAGGAAGCCTTGTGTCGGGCTTGGATAGTCATTTCTGAGGATCGGTGTTGCGGTAATTGTTTTAACGTTTTTAAAAATGATTTTTAATAAAAAAGTTAAATAAAAAAGTTAACTGGAAATCTAATTTAATTATTCATTTTGCAGCCGACTACCAAAAAAGCAAGGTTTTTTGGACAAAGGTTAGGGAGACGTTCTATACGCTCGTTGGGAGTACAGAGCGAAACGCCGATATGATTTCGGGTCGGTGATCCGAAATCAGAAAATTTGTCGGCTTGTTTACTAATCTTTTCAACAGGAACGCCGGTCGTATGAGACCAAGTGGCAGTGATGATTTGGCGGTTTACAATTTCACTGTCGAAGAGTGGAGGCAGGAGTGTTTGCGGAGGTATGGGATGGTGAAGACGTGGGACGATTTAAAGTTGTGGGAGAGGTTGAAAAGGTGTTTCAAGTGGGTTGAGCTGGTGGAGCCGGACCTTGATGCGGAAGTAGGGCCGAAACGGACTAAAACTAGTTCGTCTGGAGCGTATAGCACTTCCGCCGGGTCGGATTGCCGCGTTGGATTCGACCTAAACATTGCGGGGGAGGAAACGTCTTCACCGCCGAGGAGGCGGCCATTGGGAAGGGACGCCAAGGGGAAAAAACCGGCTGTGGGGGGAGCCGTAAACATCGTCGATCTTGTTGAATCCCTCAATAAATTCAACAAAACCATGGAGGTGGTCTCTAATGACAAAAAGGAAAAAAGTCGAATGAGAGATTTGGACTTCCTTACAAGAGACTTCAGTAACCTAAATCCGGTCGATCAAATGCTGATGGAAAAGCAAAAGGAACGTATCCGAAAGAGGTTGATCGAAGAAGACCAAGCCGAAGAATAAGAATAATGTTTTTTTAGTACTTTAATTTTTATTTTATTTTTAGATATTAATGTGTTTTTTTTTAATGTGTGTTTTTTTTAATAATTTATGAGTTTTTTTAATAATACGTTTTTTGAATATATTTATAAAAAAATAAAAAAAAATCCGCTGGAGCCCCTGCTGGAGCCCCTCCACACCAGGGCCAGGGGCTCAAACGGAGGCTCCAACACCCCCCTTATCCAGTTTCTCTCTCTGCCACACGTCACAATATTATTGGCTGGAGCCCCTACTCGCGCCCCCATTAGAGCCCCCCACACCCCTTAGCCTAAGATAAATTATAGGTCCAAAGTCCAAACACGATTTTGGACGTTTTTTTCAAGATCACTTTTAGGTAATAAAACAAAACATCCACTCACCAGACTCCCTCTGATTCCACTCGGACGGTCCAACTAATTTTTTCAATATTTATTCGTGGTTATCATTACACTCAGAAAGCAATATAAAGTAACAAAAATTCAAATGCTTCTAGAAGGTACATCGATAGAAAGCTTCTCTTGAGTCACCATCACATCCAAAAAATAACAAGTCATTATTGGTACAATGTAGCACTAACAACGATTAGATGGACATGGGCATGAGCGGTCGATGTTAATTTCCTAAGCATGAGGGACAAAGTTTGAACAAAAACATGAAAGGCTGACTTTAAATTTTTAGACAAAAACGAATAAATTAATACTATTACGTAAAAAAATAGAGAGGCGGGCATTATATAAGATTTGCCCATGCTAAGCATATATTAAATAGCTTAATACATTTCATAATGTCATGTTAAATCATGTAAGTTGAATATAACCAATGTATTTATCAGGGTAAGGCAATATGTAATTGCTCAGAGAACACACGACCAATTCTTCATCTTCATTTCAATAACTTGGCAAACACTCGTTATTTGCAAAATAATAATGCACTTTTTGAAACCTCACGCTAATATGCATATTAAGTTTTTTGTTATATTTATATATTAAACTTTTTTTAAATTAGACTAGAGAATTTACGGGAAGGTCAACAATCGGTCCAACTTTTAAAACACCGGATTATCAGTGGCGTAGCCACACTTTGAGGGGGGGGGGGGGGGTCCTCCGTCCCCTGTGATTTTTTTATTAGTATATATGTGTTAAAATCCCGATCGACCCCTGTATAATTTTGACCCCGACCCCTGTATGATTTCGAGAACGGCACAATGACCATGTTGGGATTTCGAGAACAACTTTATGAAATTTGAGACCGACCCTAATAATTTTTATTTGACATATTTACAAGTTTATTTATATACATGTATATAAATAATATATCAACTAAATTTGAGTTTAGTAGGAAATAATTAAAATACAAGTTTAAGCTCAAATGCTCAATTAATCTTTGCTCAATTTATAAGCACAAGTCTCAAACTCCCAACTTAATCTACATTTAAGCTAATTAAAATAAATGAGTATGATGACGGAAGTAATAGATCATGTAAATTTAATTGATTAAGTGTTTTAATCTAAAAAAATGTTTCAGTTATATATTATTTTGCTCACTTACTTCATTTGCATTGGTGTATTGTTTATTCGTTAATTGAAGTTACCTCTCATATCATTATTATCATTGCAACCGTATGCGTTGAAATTTGCTTTTCGGCGATGGAGTACGTGAAGTTCAATTTGCGTAATCATATGGGTGATGAGAGTTTAAACAATGATTTTATTTATTTCATTAAAAAACAACCTGCTTATAAATGTCAAACTAGATGATGTTTTAGTTAGATTTCAGAAAATGAAAGCCCGCGCATAACAAAGCTAGATATATTGTTTAATAATTATGCATTTATAATAAAGTTTCTCGTACTTTTCTTTTGTTATATAATTCTTTGTTTGATTATCATTTTTTTCTATATATATGGCCGACGCAATTCGGCCCGACCCGATGGTCGAACAGGACAAAAAATTTTTTTATATAGTTTGACACAATTATAGGTCGACCCGATGGTTAATTATGTACAGATAAAAAAAATTTCCGACCCCTGTGAGAAAATTTCCTGAATCCGTCACTGCGGATTATAGTATTTAACTTATAAACTAGTTAACATACTTTCAATAATTAAAATCTGCATCGAAAAACCAATTAACAGGAACTTCTTAACCAGTAGGTTTATAACAGCTACAGAGCTGGTATATAAGGTACGGGGTTAAGCGAGACGACAATTAATATATATGTATCCTACGTCTATTAACACTTTTAGACCGACCTCGGAATTTTTAAACACCAACCCCCTATTGTTAACTTTCTTTCGTTTCAAAATTAGCAAAAGCATTCTTAAAATTAACGGCATTCAATTTTTCCGAAGTAAGCAATGTGTTCTATTGTTGATTTAACCATGCAATTAGGTAGTTATTCAGAAATCAGTTGGGTTATAATTTCCACATCTTTTTCGTTAGAAAAAGTCAAGTCATTATTAATTTGAGACCTTTGTCAACAAAATAATGTGGTTTGTTTATTCATTTGAAGTCCACCAACACAATTAACAGATACCTCATACCTATGGTTGGCAAATTGGAATTAGCAGCCGAGGTTTCATAATTTCTTCTTATTGATACATGAAACTTATGTTAAATGTTTTGTCTCTAACATACTAAACACGATAAGATAGGTTTTACCAGCTTCACTCCAACAAATTATCTAAACATGGAAGTGAAATTTAACATTTGTTATTTACGGTTATTCATTTTTTAATTCAAAGTTAAATATATGAATTCTAGTATTCATCTTTATCATTTTGATACAATCTAGAATTTAACTAAAGAAAAGGACAATAAAGAATCAATTTTAACCGTCAAACTGTTACACCGGTTGAAAACCAAACCATGTTGGTTTAGTTTACCGTTTCATTAATTCACTGTTAGTTATCTGCCCTAAAATTTTAGTCAAAATAAGTTAAATTACAATGTTAACTCTATAGAACCGAATCCACAAACTAAACAATTTTTTAGTTCGATTAATAACCCTAAATTAATTTAAAAAAAAGTCAATATTGCTAATATAAAACAGTCTTCATATTTTGGTAGGATGATAAAGTGAATAAAATATAAAATATAGATTAATGGTTAACTCGTTAAAAAAACTAAGCTAAACACCGGAATAATATAAAAGTATTATCTTCAAATATTGGAAAATAACATGATTATGTAAGCATGGAATATTATAAGTTTTATTGTTTTAAAACATGATAAGAAAGAAAAGAAGTCAAAGGTGTGAGGAAGAGAAACAAAGACAAAGTTGTGGTTGGTCGTGGGTCAACAACCTACCTAACTACCACCTATTCACATTCGATCACTTCTTTCTTGTACCCCTATTTTGAATAAATATGATATACTTTTAAATAGAATTTAACAATATTTGTATAAATGTGTTTTAAGTATATGCATAATGCACCTCGCCTTCTAGATAAAATCAAGATAGAATCAATTTGGGTTGTAAAATGTGTTAGGGTTGGTGAGTTAATGGGTTTAAATCAAAGGTTGCATTGTTTAACTTGAACATAATACACGGCTCATATTTTTATCTATGTGTAAAACATTAATCTTAACCTATATGCTCTTAAAATCGTGTATTACGAACATGGTGCACTTAACACATGTATCAAAACTTGTCAAACGAGTCCACTGATAATAACCAAATTGAAAACATGTTAATCGGGTTGAGGAGTTGTAAAAAACGGGTTAAAGGTCATGAGTGGGTTAGTGTGTATGTCGACTTGTTTAATTAAACAAGTTGATCGGCCGGTCTATTTAATTCGATCAGTGAGTTAAACATGTCAATCCAAACACGAACATGTTGGTGAGTTGAACCCTATTCTAAATATTTTAGATATAACAACCCAAAATCTTATTATATATGTGTGGTGTCATTATAATAGTTTCAATATTACGTTTGATTTTTGATTAATCAATATCGAACTGAATAATAATTTATCACCCTAAGTTAATGTGGTATTCTTTTCTTTACGGTTTTAAAACCGTGTTATCTTATTTAAATATATAATTACACTATATTATTTATTTGAATAATCTTATATTTATTTTAAGAAATAGATAGCTTATGTCGACCCTTTTAATTTCAGTTACGACTACAATATTAGAGTTCTAATCAATGAGATTTGTAGATTTTCTTTTCAACTCTTATGGATTTTGAACATATAAATATTAAAGGAAATACGTAGATAGAGGTGCACAAATCGGGTTTTCTAAATACCCGGGTTCGGGTATGACCGGGTACGGGTATGACCGGGTATTGGTAATAATCGGGTAGGGTTCGGGTCGGGTATTATCTCTAAAAATCATACCCTATGCATCGGGTTCGGGTCGGGTATTCTAAAACCGGGTATTTGAATACCCTATTATCGGGTATTGAAAAAACTCTATTTACGGGTTTTTTCAGGTTTTTTTCCGGCATTTTTTTATATAGATTGGATTTTTTAAAAGTTTACACTTTTTAGTGGTATTATTCGGGTATTTTTAAGGTATTTTTCGGGCATACATCGAATACCCGGTTTCGGGTATTGGAAAACCTCGGTTCCGGGTTCGGGTATTACCGGGTACAAATCGGGTTTTCGGGTATTACCGGGTACAAATCGGGCCCGGTTCGGGTTCGGGTTTTAGTGCCAAAATGCATACCCTATCCGTACCCTACGGGTAGGGTCGGGTTCGGATTCGGATATTAAAAACCTGGGTATTAGAAAAACCGGTTCCGGGTATTTATTTCGGGTCCGGTTGCGAATTCAGGTTTTTTATGCACCTCTATACATAGGTGGTTAAAGTGTCATAGTCATAGGTGGTTAAAGTGTCATAGTCAATGTGTCAACTCTTTTACGTTCTAGAACTCACATTTTCGTTGTTCAACAATATTATTATATCTACCTATTTATATAAATGTTTTGTTAAAAAAGTCTTGCGTCACTATTTGATTGCTTCTCCTCTCTCAAGCCATCAGAGCGTTTGATTTATAATTTATGGTTTCTTATTTGTTTGATCCAAATTCGTATACATGTATTAACTAGTTCATATAAAAGTGTTAAAAATGACCTATTAATAAAAAGAGTTAAAAAAAAGTTTAGAAAAGTGCGGTTGATATTATTATTATATAATATAATTACAAAGTTTGGTGTCGCAAAGTCCCGACTGGGCAATTTTCGGCACCTTATTGGTCCTTTTTAGTTTGTTTTAGTTTCAGACCGTAACAAACGTAACGAAAATCGGCCGAACACTTATTTGTCCTTTTTGGTTTGTTTTAGTTTCGTCCGTAACAAACGTAACGAAAACCGACCGAATGTTAATTTTGTTTTGTTTTAGTTCCAGTAACGTAACAAACGTAGAATTTTGTTTTTTGTAATTGTTTATTGGTCCTTTTTAGTTTGTTTTAGTTTCAGTCCATAACAAACGTAAGGAAAACCGGCTGAACACTTATTGGCCCTTTTTGGTTTGTTTTAATTTTTGTCCGTAACAAGCGTAACGAAAACTGACCAAATGTCATGTTTTGTTTTAGTTCCAGTACCGTAATAAACGTAGCTAAAACCGACCGCATGTAGAATTTGTTTTTTGTTTTTGTTTAAGTTCTGATATCGTAACGAACATGACAGAAACCAACCGAATTTGCGTAGACTCGCCATCTCAACGCCCGAGATTGACAACGATAGGGTATTATCAACAACCGAGTTTTAAGGCCGGCGCCACTTGTTCCACCTCAAATTTTATTATTTTTTGTTTTTATTTTGGCTTTAGTTCCGATACAATAACACACGTGACTGAAACCGACCGATTTCGCGTCGACTTACCGCCTCAACCCTTGCTACCGATAACGTTTGGGTTTACCACTGCCCGGGTTTTACCAACATGCCTTGACACAATGCGTCAGATAAAACGCTAGTTGATATTAAAAAGAAATCGTATTTAACACACGTTAACCTTTTATTAAAAAAATATAGCCTCAAAACTATTTCAAAAAAAAAAGACATGTGAAACAACATAACTATTTTGTAAACCAGAAAATCTTTAAATAGTTATTCTTCATTTTTAGAGATTTTTTAACATCTGACTATTCTCCAGCATTCACCTAATGTTTGAAGTGATACTAAAACACATAATCATTTAATTATAAGTCATACACTTTTGTGACTAAACTAAGCTAGTTGTTGTCTTTTTTAGAGTTTCAAGTGTATTTTTTTAATCTTTTGCTTCTCAAATTTTTAGGGGGGGCCCCAAAATGACCCATTTATTGAAGGGATTCCAAATATGTCTCTCATAATTCAAGTTTTCGGGTTTGTCCCCAAGCTATCTCGTCGTCAACGACATGTTAGATTATCGAGACAGAGAGTTAATTATCCAATGGTAACACGTCGTGGCCTACATATTTTAACTACTAACGAGTTGTGACCTTCCTGTTTTGACTACTAACAGCCCCTGGCCTACATGTTAGTTAAAACAAGTAGGCAAGGCCGGCCATGGCACATGGCAGGGTAGTTGACGGCCATAGGCCTGACTACCCGCGAGGCCCGGATTTTTTTTTAATTATATGTATTTTGATGAAAAACTATATTTATACTTAATGTTTTAACACAATTACATAACAACTAACTTAATCTAGTGGCAAAGGGCATGACTCCCAACCAAAGGTTATGGGTTCTAGCCTCATTTGAAACACATTTTAGCATATATTTATACATTAATTTTTTAAACAACCCAAATCATAACCAAGGAAGCCAATTTAAAAATTCAATTGTTTAATGTAAGGCCCCGTTCCCGGTAGCTTTACTTTAGCGTCGGATTTACTCATAAACACAGTTCTTACAAATGAGAGTTAATTAAAACTTTCACGGAATATAAAACTTTAACCGTTTATTACAAAACATTCAACCTTTCCTTTAAAACCATAACATAAAACATTATATATAAAACATCATTTCTGCTATCTTCAGATGCAAGCCATTCAATCCATGCCATGTATCATCCTCATGCCATCTCGGTAAACATATAAATACCTGCGTGCATACTAAAAGTCAGCTACGCTGAGTGAGTTCTAGTTAATCAAGCAACTTATCATACAACTACTGTGACATCTGCCCCGATCCGACCCGACCCAGGTACCCGTTTCTCTGACCCGAACTCTTTCTTTTATGATTTAATATTTATTTATACTTATATTTTACTTTTAATAATAATATATATTTTCCTTCCCGCCTCTTTCTCTCTCTTTCTTTCCGCCGTCCCGTCCCTCTCCTTCTCTCTTTCCGCCTTCTTTTCCCTCTTGTCGCCGTCCCGCCCTTACGCCTTGTTTCCCTCTTTTTCTTCTAACTCTTTGCTTGTCCTTTGTTCCTTCCCGCCTAAGGTTGTCTGCGCTGCTCCACGCGCCAGACCCCTTGCAAGGAAGCCTGCGTGAAGACCACCTGTTTCAGCGATACGCGAGACGAACTCTTCTCGCAGCGCGCTAAGAATTGTAATTCTTCTCGCAGCGCGCTAAGAACGGTAGTTCTTCCCGCGACGCGCTAAGAATTGTAATTCTTCTCGTAGCGCGCTAAGAATCGTAGTTCATCCCTCGACGCGCGAAGAATTATAGTTCTTCCCGCGGCGCGTTAGGAATTTTAGTTCCTCCCGCGGCGCGCTAAGAAATGTGATTCTTCCCGCGGCGCGCTTAGAAATGTAGTTCTTTCCGCGACGCGTTAAGGTTGTTTCTGTCTGCCTTCGCGCTCGCGCTCTCTTGACCTTCTGTGTCTGCCTTCGCGCCTTAGCCTTCTCGCGCTGAACCCTTTGAGTTTTCTTCTGTTTAATCTAGCCGTTGCTTTTGTGTTGTCTTATCTTTTGAGCTGTTGACCTAATCTGCTTTATGTCTGAAAAGCCACTTTTGGCGCAGCATGCGCACCAACCCCATTGGTTGACAGAAAAAGTGACTGACATTATCTTTTGAGATCTGCTTTTGCCATGCTTGACCAGTACCTTTATCTGACCCGCCCATGCTTTTTACTGTTCCCTGTCAGCTTTATCTTGCCCCCTGCAGCTGCCATATCTTTTGATATCTTTTACTTGCTTTTGATATCTTTTGTTATCTTTTGTTTTGTCTTGTTCTGTTTGTCTTGGAATCTTTTCCCCTTTTTCTGGATTCATGTCTCCTAGGATTTCTCTATAAATAATAGTAATATTTTCATAAACACTACACACACAAAACACTTAATCTCTCCTGTTCTCTTGCCCCTTGCTCTCTCTGCCGTCTTCCTCTCTGCCTCCGTCTTCCTCCCTGTTCTGCCCTGCTTTTTCGGTAATATATATATAATAATTTACTTATGCTAACTTATAATCAAGACTTAAAACCAATCATTAAAACAATAATCTTATTTATAGGTTAACTTGTGCTTGTTTAAAGTTGGTTCTTGCTTTATCTTACACCGCATCGTTTATCAAGTGAGTAATCTCGTACCTAATCCCTTTTTGCTTTTAATGTTTTGGGATGTTCATGTGTTCATACAAACTTAGAGTCTTAAACTTGTTTATGAACTTTAGTCGCGCAGTATCCCATGTGTTGAGGACGTAGACTTGGCTGTTTATTTGTATGTGTGGATCATTAACCGTCTTGTCGGTCTATTCCGCAGTTTTCATGGTACCATTAGATGAACACGGGAGAACTATCGTTTATGATTTTCTCTTTTGTTTACACATGCACAGTTTGTCTTGTTTGTGAGCTCAATTGTGAGCACTGGCAGTCTTATGAATCTTAGAGTTGGTCCTGATCAGATTACACCCTTGTTGAAAACCAGACATACACATGTTGCGCGCAGATTTATTGATATCTATGTATTGTATTAAACTTGATTTCTCACCAACACGCAAGTGTTTGACGTTTATTTTAACACATGTTCAGGTTTGCAGTAGCTGTTTTGGAGCTTGTGGACACATAGGAAGTTTTCTTTATTTTGGACCTAGATTAAAATGTATCAAGACAAGTTATTTGTTCTAATATTTTGCCTTATAATATATTGATTTTTAATGATCTATGTTTACCCTGCGCGTGCGTGAATGAATGTATTTATTAAATATTGACACCCAATAGTGTCACGAGTAATGAAACAATATGTGGCGCCCCGATGTATAATCCGCCTTTGGTCGGGGTGTTACAGATTGGTATCAGAGCTCGTTGACTTTAGGATAGGTGGTTAGACGTAACGGCCTAGAATACCTAAGAGTCCCTTCTCGCGCATGAGAGAAATCTCATGTTTGCGCGCTTATTGTTAATTACTCGTTATTTATGAATATGCTCGCGCTTGCGCAGTGTATGATTTTATGTTTTATTTCGCGATATTTCGATTTTTGTTGAATTTCGATTTTTATTGATTTTTCTTACATATTCGTTTGTTGGGTTTGAAAATCCGAAAAGTCATGGTGATACATGAATAGTTGATTTTCAATTTCCATTTACGATTATGTTCTGAGGTTGGAGACTTGAAAAGTCATGGTGATACATGAATTGTCAACCTCCAATACTCATTTTCTTGTATGTTTTATATTGAAGATTGAAAAGTCATGGTGATACATGAATCGTCAATCTCCAATACTCGTTTGCTCGTATATTTTAAATTGGGAATTCGGAAAGTCATGGTGATACATGAATTGTCGATTCTTGATTCGAATTTGTTACCTTTATTAAGTCTGCATTTAAAGTCATTTAATCTACTTTAACTTTTGATAGCATCTAACCCTGCGAAACCAAGCTTTATAAGATTAAAACTTTGCGCTAAAATCAAGATATTAACTAAAATTAAAATTTTTATAGAATGCCTCCGCTATCTCGCCGATTTCAGAGAAGAGAAGCCTCGCGCATGCGTAGACAGCAATGTTCCCAGGAAATGGCCGCCGCAATAGCCCAAGCTTTGAGCCAAAACAATACCAACACCTCTAGTTACAACATTAAATCCTTTAACGCGGGTAACCCTCCAAAGTTCACAGGTCTTGAAGGAGCCACCGTGATGCTCCAGTGGCTTGAGAAAATAGAAAACACTTTCCTCCACACCCAATGCCCCTCAGACAGACGAACCCTGTATGCTTCCAGTGTCCTGGAATCTAGAGCGCTTACATGGTGGAATGGAGTAGCTCATGCGCGTGGCGCAGAAACTGCTTCCAACATGCTCTGGGAGGAATTCAAAGAAATTCTTACGCGAGAATTCTGCCCTCCCAACGAAGTTAAGCGCCTGGAGGAAGAATTTTGGAATCTTAAGCAATACAGCGGTGAAGCGCGCGAGTACGCGACGCGTTTCCATGAACTAAGCCTGCTTGTCCCTCACCTTGTTACCCCTTCCCGCCGAGCCATAGAGAAATTCCTTGGGGGTCTCCCCATGGAAATTCAAGATTCTGTATGGGCCAGAAACCCAGTAACCCTCTCTGACGCCATCGAGTTGGCCGCTGTGCTCAGCGACAACCATGTCAGAGCAGGAACCCTGTTCCTGCGGGGAACTGAGAAGACCAAACTCACCAAGACTGCCCCTGAACCAACAGAAACCAAACCAGAACCCTCAAACCGTAACAACCTCAAGCGCAGGCGCAAGGCCTATGCGCTTACCAACCCGCCCATTGTCCAGCAACCCGCATACCAACCTCCAGTTTACGCGCCTAACCCACTGTCGGCCTACCCAACACCCCCTATAGCCCATAACTATGCCTTAACCAATCCAGCACTCCCTGCCCCGCCAACTAAGAAACCTTACACAGGAAACCACCCCTTTTGCCCAACCTGTAGACTCCACCACCCACCTCAAGTCCCATGTCGACTTTGTACCCGATGTGGCCGCGCTGGTCACCTTGCAGAAAACTGTAGAGTCCTTCTCGCCAATCCAATTGCGCCAACACCACCAGTCTACCCGCAAAACCCTCAACCAACCTACCAAAACCCACGACCCAGATCGTGCTTTAACTGCGGTGATCCTAGTCATTTCCGGAACGCATGCCCGAGACTACAAGTTCAGATTACGCAAGCGAATCCGGTGAACCAGATTTCGAACCAAGTGACACGCGGACGAGCTTTTAACATAACCGCGCACCAAGCGCAAGCGAATAATGACGTAGTTAATGGTACATTTTTGCTTAACGGATTTTATGCTTCTGTACTTTTTGATACTGGCGCCGATCGAAGTTTTATCTCTCGCGCCTTCGAGCAGAAGCTTGCGCGACCGCGCAGCGATTTAAAAGAAGATTTTTCAGTTGAATTGGCTAATGGCGAAACTATTTTAATTAACTCAGTGATTAAGGATTGCACGCTTAACCTTAACGAAAACGATTTTCTGATTGACCTCATCCCCATGCCTCTTGGAAGCTTTGATGTTATCATTGGTATGGACTGGCTTTCGCATAATCGAGCCGAAGTTATTTGCGCCAAGAAATTGATTCGCATACCTCGAGAAAATGGTGATCTTCATATTTACGGCGAAAAACCCTCCAGTGGTCTTAAACTTATGTCTTGCGCCGAAGCCCAAAGACTCATGCGGAAGAAGTGTATTGCATTTCTAGCCCATGTGGTTAAACCTGCTGAAGAAAAGAAGCTTCGCGATATCCCTGTTGTGCGTGATTTCCCTGAAGTTTTTCCTGATGATCTTCCTGGTATCCCTCCCGCTCGTGAAGTCGAGTTCCGTATTGATCTTGTCCCTGGTGCTTCCCCCGTAGCTAAATCTCCTTACCGTCTTGCGCCCGCTGAGATGCAAGAATTGGCAAGCCAACTTCAAGAGTTGACTGCTAAAGGATTCATTCGCCCTAGCTCTTCGCCCTGGGGTGCTCCGGTGTTGTTCGTTAAAAAGAAAGATGGATCGTTTCGCATGTGTATTGATTACCGCGAGTTGAACAAACTCACCATTAAAAACCGGTATCCCTTACCACGTATTGACGACCTCTTTGATCAACTCCAAGGTGCCTCTTGTTTCTCGAAGATTGATCTCCGCTCTGGCTATCACCAGTTGCGCATCCGCGATGAAGATGTTCCGAAGACTGCTTTTCGAACTCGTTATGGCCATTTTTAATTCTTGGTCATGTCCTTCGGTTTGACCAACGCACCCGCCGTTTTCATGGATCTAATGAATCGGGTGTGTAGGCCTTTCTTGGATAAATTCGTGATTGTGTTTATCGATAACGTTCTGATTTATTCTAAGACCAAGGCCGAGCATGAGCAACATCTTCGGTTGGTGTTGCAAAAGCTTCGAACCGAGCAGCTCTATGCTAAGCTTTCCAAGTGTGAATTTTGGTCGGATGAAGTACAGTTTCTTGGTCATGTTGTAAACAAGATGGGTATTCATGTCGACCCATCCAAAATTGAAGCAATCAAGAACTGGATTACGCCATCCTCTCCTTCCGAGATCCGTTCCTTTCTGGGCTTAGCTGGTTACTACCGGCGATTCATTTCGAACTTCTCAAAGATCGCTTTGCCTTTAACAGCTCTAACGCACAAAGGTAAACCGTATATTTGGGGCTCGAAGCAAGAAGAAGCCTTTCTATCGCTCAAGCGATTGTTGTGTGAAGCTCCTGTTCTTGCGCTACCTGAGGGTAATGATGATTTTGTCGTGTACTGCGATGCCTCCAACCAAGGCCTCGGTTGTGTTCTTATGCAACGAGGCAAGGTTATCGCTTACGCATCAAGGCAACTCAAGGTTCATGAAAAGAATTATACAACTCACGACCTCGAACTTGGTGCAGTTGTTTTTGCCTTGAAGATCTGGAGACACTACCTTTATGGTACTAAGTGTATCCTCTACACTGACCATAAAAGCCTTCAGCATATCTTTGATCAGAAGGAACTTAACATGAGACAACGCCGATGGAACGAACTCATCAGCGATTACGATTGTGAGATCCGGTATCATCCTGGTAAGGCTAATGTGGTAGCCGATGCGCTCAGCCGAAAACCCTGCCAGCTTAACTGTATCTTGCCGCGCACCCAGCTTCACTTCGCGCCGATTCAAAGCAACCTTGAATCGCGTATTCGTGACGCGCAGCGCTCGTCCATTAGTAATGGTAACCTTCGCGCCGAGTTAGCGTGTGGCGCGGAAGCGCACTTTGTCCCTAATCTGAGTGGAATTCTCTGCTATCTTAATCGCATCTGGATTCCCTTTGATGAGAATCTTCGCGCTGATATCCTGAGTGAAGCGCACAAATCTCGGTATTCCGTTCATCCTGGCGCTGATAAGATGTACAAGGATTTGCGCATTACTTATTGGTGGCCCGGTATGAAAAAGGATATTGCTGTGTTCGTAGCTAAATGTCTGACTTGTTCTAAAGTGAAAGCTGAACACCAACGCCCATCTGGTTTGCTCGAACAACCTGAAATTCCTACGTGGAAATGGGAATGTGTAGCGATGGACTTTATTACCAAGTTACCTTTGACAGCAAGCAAACATGATAGCATTTGGGTAATAGTGGATCGTTTGACTAAGTCTGCTCACTTTCTGCCCATTCGTAAAAACTACCGTGTTGAGCAACTCGCGCAGCTTTATGTCAAGGAAATTGTCTGCCGCCATGGTACTCCTTTGAGCATCATATCCGATCGCGATGGCCGTTTTATATCTCGCTTTTGGAAATCTCTCCAATCTGCGCTAGGAACTCGCTTGGACATGAGTACGGCATATCATCCCCAGACTGACGGTCAGTCTGAGCGAACTATTCAAACTCTTGAGGATATGCTCCGATCTTGTGTTCTTGATTTTGGAGGTAATTGGGATTCACACCTGCCTTTGATCGAGTTCTCTTATAATAACAGCTATCATTCCAGTATTGGTATGGCCCCATTTGAAGCACTTTACGGTCGTAAGTGCCGCTCCCCGATTTGTTGGAGCGAAGTGGGAGAAGCTCAAATCACAGGACCCGAACTTGTTCAAGAGACAACCGATAAAATCGCCCAGATCCGTGATAATCTGCTGACTGCCAGAAGCCGACAGAAGAGTTACGCAGATCGTAGGCGGAAGCCTCTTGAATTTCAAGTTGGTGATCTTGTTCTCCTCAAAGTGTCGCCTTGGAAAGGTGTTGTCCGCTTTGGGAAGAAGGGTAAGCTTGCTCCTCGTTATGTTGGTCCATTCAAGATTCTCGCGAGTGTGGGAAAAGTTGCCTACAGACTTGACCTGCCGCCCGCGCTCAGTAATGTGCATCCAACGTTCCATGTATCCAATCTCAAGAAGTGTTTAGCTGACGAGAACCTTCACATTCCACTTGATGAAGTTCAAATTGATGAAACTATGCATTTCGTTGAGAAGCCTGTTGAGATTATGGATCGCGAGGTTAAGCAAACCAAGCGCAGTCGTATCCCTATCGTGAAAGTTCGTTGGGAGTCCAAGCGCGGAGCCGAGTTTACATGGGAAAGGGAAGATCAAATGAAGATCAAGTACCCGCACCTGTTCTCTGCGCAACCTACTTCGAGATAAATTTCGGGACGAAATTTCTTAAAGTAGGGGAGACTGTGACATCTGCCCCGATCCGACCCGACCCAGGTACCCGTTTCTCTGACCCGAACTCTTTCTTTTATGATTTAATATTTATTTATACTTATATTTTACTTTTAATAATAATATATATTTTCCTTCCCGCCTCTTTCTCTCTCTTTCTTTCCGCCGTCCCGTCCCTCTCCTTCTCTCTTTCCGCCTTCTTTTCCCTCTTGTCGCCGTCCCGCCCTTACGCCTTGTTTCCCTCGTTTTCTTCTAACTCTTTGCTTGTCCTTTGTTCCTTCCCGCCTAAGGTTGTCTGCGCTGCTCCACGCGCCAGACCCCTTGCAAGGAAGCCTGCGTGAAGACCACCTGTTTCAGCGATACGCGAGACGAACTCTTCTCGCAGCGCGCTAAGAATTGTAATTCTTCTCGCAGCGCGCTAAGAACGGTAGTTCTTCCCGCGACGCGCTAAGAATTGTAATTCTTCTCGCAGCGCGCTAAGAATCGTAGTTCATCCCTCGACGCGCGAAGAATTATAGTTCTTCCCGCGGCGCGTTAGGAATTTTAGTTCCTCCCGCGGCGCGCTAAGAAATGTGATTCTTCCCGCGGCGCGCTTAGAAATGTAGTTCTTTCCGCGACGCGTTAAGGTTGTTTCTGTCTGCCTTCGCGCTCGCGCTCTCTTGACCTTCTGTGTCTGCCTTCGCGCCTTAGCCTTCTCGCGCTGAACCCTTTGAGTTTTCTTCTGTTTAATCTAGCCGTTGCTTTTGTGTTGTCTTATCTTTTGAGCTGTTGACCTAATCTGCTTTATGTCTGAAAAGCCACTTTTGGCGCAGCATGCGCACCAACCCCATTGGTTGACAGAAAAAGTGACTGACATTATCTTTTGAGATCTGCTTTTGCCATGCTTGACCAGTACCTTTATCTGACCCGCCCATGCTTTTTACTGTTCCCTGTCAGCTTTATCTTGCCCCCTGCAGCTGCCATATCTTTTGATATCTTTTACTTGCTTTTGATATCTTTTGTTATCTTTTGTTTTGTCTTGTTCTGTTTGTCTTGGAATCTTTTCCCCTTTTTCTGGATTCATGTCTCCTAGGATTTCTCTATAAATAATAGTAATATTTTCATAAACACTACACACACAAAACACTTAATCTCTCCTGTTCTCTTGCCCCTTGCTCTCTCTGCCGTCTTCCTCTCTGCCTCCGTCTTCCTCCCTGTTCTGCCCTGCTTTTTCGGTAATATATATATAATAATTTACTTATGCTAACTTATAATCAAGACTTAAAACCAATCATTAAAACAATAATCTTATTTATAGGTTAACTTGTGCTTGTTTAAAGTTGGTTCTTGCTTTATCTTACACCGCATCGTTTATCAAGTGAGTAATCTCGTACCTAATCCCTTTTTGCTTTTAATGTTTTGGGATGTTCATGTGTTCATACAAACTTAGAGTCTTAAACTTGTTTATGAACTTTAGTCGCGCAGTATCCCATGTGTTGAGGACGTAGACTTGGCTGTTTATTTGTATGTGTGGATCATTAACCGTCTTGTCGGTCTATTCCGCAGTTTTCATGGTACCATTAGATGAACACGGGAGAACTATCGTTTATGATTTTCTCTTTTGTTTACACATGCACAGTTTGTCTTGTTTGTGAGCTCAATTGTGAGCACTGGCAGTCTTATGAATCTTAGAGTTGGTCCCGATCAGATTACACCCTTGTTGAAAACCAGACATACACATGTTGCGCGCAGATTTATTGATATCTATGTATTGTATTAAACTTGATTTCTCACCAACACGCAAGTGTTTGACGTTTATTTTAACACATGTTCAGGTTTGCAGTAGCTGTTTTGGAGCTTGTGGACACATAGGAAGTTTTCTTTATTTTGGACCTAGATTAAAATGTATCAAGACAAGTTATTTGTTCTAATATTTTGCCTTATAATATATTGATTTTTAATGATCTATGTTTACCCTGCGCGTGCGTGAATGAATGTATTTATTAAATATTGACACCCAATAGTGTCACGAGTAATGAAACAATATGTGGCGCCCCGATGTATAATCCGCCTTTGGTCGGGGTGTTACAACTACTACATTGAATTATATACGTATCCGAAGACACATAGCCCACTATCTAACCTGCTCACCTTACCACTTATCCTCTTATTTACCCCTACAGCTTAGCCACTTTAATAACGAATAACGTTATGCCACTTTGCCACTTTAATAACGTATAACGTTATTCCACTTTAATAACGAAGTCACGTATAGGCTTACCCTACCACGTACTACCGTCATGCCACTAACACTCTTACTAGACTCTTGCCATTTCTAACACACTCTACCTCTACTTGTCTACAACACACTTCATATCATTACATCATTTACATAATAAACAAGTCACATCATAGCATTCATACACACTAACAACCTCTTGGAAATCACTATCCTTGGCGATACGTGCAATATCCGAAGATCGTTCACGCACCGACAAGCATTATATAATAACTACCTTGTATGACTTCTATAGCATACACTTACCACTTAAGGTAAGTGTATTCACACTTCACGTCGAGTATGCACACAGCCCCGAAAACATAACAAGGAAAATGGGGCTAGAAACTCACATGAACTCGGTTACTTCTTCCGTTAATGGTTACTCCTTTCTCGAGATGTGCGCGTCTAACTGTTTAATAATTGAATATCAAATGATACTCTAGCCATTCTCGTTGCTACTTAATTAGTCTTACGCGTCTAAGCCGGTTTTACTTAATTAAATCGTTATCCGGTTAGTTAATCGTTACTCGTTTGCCTTTAAAGGTGTCTTTCATTAATTTATCAAAGTCCAAGGGCTAATATGTAATTATCTCATTCTTCTAAGTCCAGGGACTGTCCTGTCATTCTGCCAAATTTTAGTTCGTTAACCTGTCCTTAACGAATTGGACTATATAACGAACCAGTCCTCCTAACGAAGTGGACCTTATAACGAACTGGTCATCATAATGAATTGAACCTCGTAACGAACCGGTCCTTTGGCGAATTGAACTCTATAGCGAACTGGTCCTTTCTAGTTCGTTATCTTCTTTTAACGAATGTCTATAACGAATTGGAGCTAATTCGTTATCCTTTCCCCTTAACGAATCGGATACGAACTAGAGCTAGTTCGTTAGGCTTCCTTATGCGAATTAACTAACGAATCACCCTCTGATTCGTTGAGTTCCCATAGCGAACTAGGGTTAGGTCAGGACATTCCCTGACACCACTTAACCTCGTACCCTACATTCTCCGGCACCGCCATTGCCGGAAAAACGTATTCCAGCACCGTTTTCACCGTTTTTCGTCCCGTTTGATTCAGATCTGAGCTAGGGTGACCCCTAAGCTCATCTTAGGTTCGATTTATACCCGATTTCCCCCGGATCTCATGACTTCAACGGTTTAACGGTGTCGGCTCGTCGTTTCATGACTAATCTAACGGGTTTGAGTATAAACAACATCATACTATCATTACCTCGGGTCGGAAATCAATCCTTCTTCTTCTTCTTCTTCTTGGTTCGGCTAGAGAGAGAGAGAGTAGGATGAGAGAGAGCTAAATGTGTGTTTTTGGTGGTGTATGGAATATGAGAAATGAATGACAATTGGGTAATTAAGGATTTTATAATTATGGATCATGGGCTTAAGCCCATGGTCTCATCCTTCTTTCCTTCATGACCAAAGTCCATAACCCATATCCATTAACCAACACTAGCCCGACCCATACTAGCTCTTACTTTATTTAATATCTCCCCGCTAACCCGAGTATACTTTCCCACTAATGTTAAATAATATAATTAATATTATTCTTAGAAATTTCTGGATTTTACATTTAAACCCAACAAAATATTATTTTTTACTTTAGGCCCAAAATATTTTTCGCCTTTGGCCCAAATTTTTTATTCTATTCTCGAAGCCGGCCCTGCAAGTAGGCCACGACATGCCAATAGTCAAAGCAGGCAGGCCACGACATTCCAGTAGTCAAAGCAGGTAGGCCACAACGCGTTAGTAGTTAAAACGAGTAGTCCATGACGCACTAGTAGTAAATACGGGTAGACCACGACACACTAGCAGTAAATACGGGTAGGCCATAACGCATAACCGATGGATAATTAACTCGTCATCTTGATAATCTAACAGGTCGTCGACAAGATAACTTGAGGACAAACCTTAAAAAAAACTTGAATTATAAGGCCAAACGTAGTGGGCGAAATGGGGCGAGGAAGGGCTAGAACCCCCCCTACCCCCAACTATAATTGGGCGAAAAGGTGCCGGGGGCGGGGTTTACTTGTCGCCGGTTGGAGAAGAAAATAATAATATTATATTAATATGACCGTTTGACAACGGTCAAATGTTTAAAAAAATTTAATTTAAACAATATATATATATAAACATACACCTTCTTCTCCATTTCATATCCATTTCATACACAATTAATACCCAAATTCTTCAAAAAATTTAGCAAAATGAATCCCACAAACAACCCGAACCAACCGACACTAGTGGAACTCGCCGCTTCCATGAGAGAAATCATCAAAAAAACAAAAAAAGTGTGTCGAGGAACTCAACAATGACATGAAAGAAACCAACAAACAACATGAAAAGATTGCCCATATGTTGGAATTGCGGGAAATGAGTGAAGAATACGAATCCCTCAAAGCGGCCGGGTTACACGAAGAAGCCGCATTATTGCAACGACAACGAATTGAAAAAATGCGCGAATATTATGGATATTAGTATTTTATTTAGTTATGTATTTTTTTTTTAAATTTTAATGCATTATTAGTTATGTTTTTTAATTTTTTTGTATTTCTTTTTAATTTTAATGTGTTTTTATTTAATTATTTAAATAAATTGGTTTTTATTTGTTTAGTTTAGTTATAAAAAGAAAATAATAAAAAAAGATATTGTGGGCCCAACTTGTAGCCCCTACATAATTACACCTTAAAAATAAATTCTTACCCCTTACTGACTGGCAGTGTCACAATTCGCTCTTAATTGTAACCCCTCCACTGTACATGGGCTAAGAGATATATTTGTAATATTCTTCAATAAATGTGCTATTTGAGAATTTCCCTTTTATAAGGAGGAGAGTGAAAACCAAAATAATTATCAATAGGAGAAAGGGTCAACTTTATTGGACCACACAGTCAAAGGTAATGAATATTTTAAACTAGGATGTAATTAGAAAATAGATTAAGGTGTAACATAGACATGGAACTTAACTCACAATTCACAAGGTAGAATAAGAAATGTATGTGTAGACTAGTAATGTACATTTACATGGACCCCCATTAGAAGAGCTTCAAGTTTGGTGACACATGATCTAGACTAGTAGCGTCCAATTAATGAGGAGAGTGGCAACCCAAGGCTAGTTTAATACGAGAGTGGCTCAAGAGTAGTCTTATTAAAGTATCCATTTTAAACGATAGTCGGTTGATGTTTTTTATTTAAATATATATTTATCAACCATAATTTACTTCTTTAGATGTTTATAGATGTAACCGAATCACAAGATAACAAGATAATGATAAAATATCAATAAATATTTTAACATTCAAATTATAAATAGAATAATGACTAACAAACAAAATTAAATGTGATTGATTAAAAATTGAGCCAACAAAAAGATTAAAGAAACCAAGATATGTGCATTGGAAGCATATCCAGTGTTACCATATATAGTGTTTTTGTTTGATACTTCAAATTATCGCTTATGGTTAACGTCCTATTATACGCATTCACCCCAGTCCCATTGTACGGGGTGCATCTAACAAACAAGCAAAAAGGTATACAACCGTATACTAGGTATACATCGGATGAGGTATGCAACCGACAAATCTAGCAAAGTTGATCTTTGCCACGTTTCCTTACATTTGGTGATGGTAATCAACCCAAATGACACCTATTATTCAGACCAACACACATGTATATACATACACACATATGTACGTAGTTATCATGCATGGTGAGTTTACTCTTCCAAAATATTCAACCAAATAAGCTTTTGTGTATATTTGATATAATAATGTTTAAGATGGAAACTAGTGAGGATATGGGGAAATTTGGTGATTCAAATCGAATAGCTATATATGAGTATAAACTAACTATGGGTATTTGATAGAATTGGAGGGAAAATCAATTGGTCTCACAAATTAACGTGAGATTTATGGGTTTGTATACATGCGTATACAATCTTGTATACAGCCGTATAAAGGTGATAGTGTAGTGATCAAATACGAGGGTATACAGGATCCTATAAAGAGTGGTCGGTGATTCCATACAACAATATTGAAGTTATATGTATGCTTATAATCTTGTATAAATGTATAATGATTCAACAATTCATGTAAAGAGAGATGTTGAAGTATGTTTATTATAGTATGTTACATATACTTTCAGGTAATAGTGTAATAAACCACTATTAAAGGGTTGATCAAGGTCAAGTCGCGGACACTATATAAAATGGTGTTATTATGTACAGATGAACTAAATAGTTGTGTTTTGTTGTTTATTTACAATGATTTTGGAAAATATGGGACCTTAACTGTGTTTAAATATAATATCAAGTCTTAAAATGTGTGATGACCTTCTGGTCTAATGACATGGGAGTGATGGTTAAGGTTTAAAACTCTTGAGGTCTTACGTTCAAAGCCTTACTCAAGGGTTTCCCTGTAGTGGTAGGTTTTCTTCTTGATGGTGTTCTTGCATGAGTCGGACCTACAACGTCAAATCAGTATAAACAATTGATATCTCGTTTCTGGAAGATTCACTCGGGTATTTGGCGTAGTTTCAAACGTTGTTAAAAAAAGTCTTAAGAAGTGAGTGTTACACAAAAGGTTGTGTCACACTTTTCCTCAAGGGCCAAGACGTATGATTAATAGTTGATACCTGATTTTTGTTTGATTGCATATGCAACGGAAAACATTTGATTATTTTAATACAATATAAAATATTGATTAAAAGAATATTTTATAACATAAGGGATTTTAATACCCTTTTTTGCGTTTGGTTACAAAACATTTCTTTCAAAAGCTTGTTACTGGAAATTTTAAATAATTGGGTTATCAGGTCTAACTATCGCCTAGAGTATCTTCCAATCCTTCGGCAATCTATCCTTACCATCACCTATTCTTGAGTACCTGCTAATACGTCAACACATAGTTGAAGACACATAATCCATAGCCGACATCTCACTAGAATTTCGCGATTCTAAAATTTCACTCATTTAACACATGCATCCTAGCATATGGTTTCACGTATGTCTATAGCCGAGTATCCTAATCGTATTATTGGATTCAAATATACGCATAGTTATGATCTTAGGTTATTGTTTTCAGCTAACTTAGTGGAAAACCAATTTTATTTTTTTTACCCTTTTCTTTAAAGAAAAGGACTCTCAAAGGTTGGGAAAAAAACATACCTTAATCACATTATTTCTTGTAATTAAAAATGTTAAATATCGTTATTATATGGCAATGGTTATTCACACACCTTTTTTTGATATTCATACATCCTTTTAACACACATTTTATTTCTATGTACACCATATAAAGGGTGTATGAATAACACATCTCTATTATAATTATATCTGAGGCAGACAGAAGGACAGGAGTTGGTGGAGGGTTATTGGTTCTAGAAGAGGAATCTACTCAAAAAATAAAGGTGGTCATGTTTCTTAATTTTATATTATTTAGGCTACTCTCTGTTGTAAGATCGAAGCCCCTCTTTCATGTCACCTCAACGCCATGTGAATATTGGGAGGCATCAAAGCTTTTGTTTATAACGCTCCGCGGTGGTTTAAAGCCCTGAGGCACCCCAATATATATACATATACATATATATGTATGTGTGTTTGAGAGGGAGAGAGAGAGAGATGAGAATGACCCACCACTCATCACCTTTCTGTGCCCATCGTTGTGAAGCCCCCCCCCCACTTTCGCATGTCACACCCCAAACTACGGCGGAAATGCCGGGGCGCGAACTGATTGTCACAGCTCTCAAGGTACTATCATGCAATATTTATATGACAATATCTATTAATTTTATTCAATTTCCAAATAAATCAAATACAAAATACAACTCATTAAACAAACAATAAACACAAATTTAATTCTTGATTTTATCTTTTCTAACATAATTCTTCACTAAATCTTCACAAAGTCTTGCAACTAATTCAAGCGATAACCTGCATATGCGTATAAAATATAATTTCGTCAACAACACATGTTGAGTGAGCAACACACCAGTTTAGTTGTACATATAGTATATATAACAAAAATATGTAGCTGCAACAAGTCATATGAGAATAACAAAATAACCAAATGAGCAAGTATAACTGAGATGTCGAGAAGCACAAAGGCGCGTATGATCATACTAGACTGAGATTATGTTGGACCTCTCTGAACGCGAAAGCATACAAAGCAAATAAGCACATAAACAAGTAAGGTATAAGTTGTTAACACATAAGACAAAGTTGCAGTTTTGAGTATAATTATATATATATGAAAAGTATATTTACGCATATGTCCCCAAAACGTGAGAAAACAAGTAAAATAGGGGAATGTGGTACTCACCTCGATAGACGAACAAAAGTGAAAAGAGAATATTAAGAATAACAACTGAGGATCACGCGTTGACGATAAGGCCTATAACGGAAAAAGGGAAATACGGATACTCTGAGTAAATGTACAAGATCGATTATGAAAACTCGATAACCATTATTAAATTAATATTATAATAATATAATATTATATATAAAGATTTATTATTTAAAACAATTAATTTGATTATAAAACATATCTTGAAAATATTATATTTTTTTTCTTTAGTTTTATAAACATATTTATATATATATAGTTTACTTGAGATATATATATATATATATATATATATATATATATATATATATATATATATATACGCGAATGAAAACGTGAGTTAAGCAAGTATCATAAACTCGGTTTTCAATAAAATAGTTTTATTTGATTATTAATATTAATTATCTATACTATATATAATACACCAAACAAGGGCAAATTAAGACACCTATTTTTTAGTAATTTACAACACTTAAAGCATGATGTACACGTGTTAGTAAGGGTAAACATGCCTTTTAAACACAATTCATTCAACTTACAAGTTTGGTCCATCATCTTTAACCATATTATGTTTTTAATTTAACTTGTAAACTAACTTCCCACCCATGATTTTTAAACGACTATAGCGTTTTCGTACGTTAATATTTTTATAAACAAATTGCACCATAAAAACGAGCATTTTATTTTATTTAATTTGGATATGATATTGTTGTATTTTTTTTTTCATTTTAAATAAATTAATATGTTACGTAGGGGTGTTCAGTGTCGGTTTTGATGGTTTTTAAGTTAAACTTGTGAGTTTAACCGTTAATACTGATATTTTGTCGTCCAAAACCAAACTCAACTATTGAAAGTTGAAACCGAATCGTTACTAACGGTCTGGTTCCAGTTTAGTTTCACAGTTTAAACTTTAATAATAAATTTAGTTTAAAATAATTAATAATTTAAATGTACCATCAATTTTAACTAAAAACCAAGATAATATGATACTTGAGATGATCATAAATAAAACAAATATAATTTTAGTCACATAAATGGTAAATATTAATGGAAGATTTAGGACATGAAATAATAACAACAAAGATTACAAAATGAGTCAATTGGGTTAATTTACAGTCTTTTCTGGTTTCATAAGGCCGGTTGCCAATATAAACCAGCAACCAACTGTTCACTACGTTTTGAAAATTTTGAAACCGACCAACAAACCGATAGTAAAAAAGAAAAAGAAAAAAGAAAGTCAAACCAATGACCGATTTACATGATTTCAAGGTTTTAACCGAACCATAAACACTTATATTTGTACGTGATTAACAGGTTCAAACACTCGCAGCATCGCGCGAGCAAACACCTGCAGATTTGATTAAGAACCCTAGCGAATTCAATTAGCCAAATCTGTTGATGTTAAAGTAAATTAGACTTAGGGCTTTTGATCCCCACACAAACGCGATTCTAATGATATAAACAATTACCTCGTATGAAGATCGGAAGAGGGTTAATCAGACAGAAACAGTATCGGCGCTGATGGGTTATGAACGAACAGAAAATAGACCAAACTAATATAATTAAATATGGGGGTAACGTCGGCTAAGGTTTGAGGATTGAATCATGTAATTAATTGCATTATAACAACCGATTTCGTGCCCATCAAGAATTAGGGTTGTCGGTTTAGTTATAAATGGAAAAATGGATCAAAATGATATTATATTAACATGTTTAGATCGTTTATTTAGGCCGAATATAACTATGATATCAATTAACATTATACATGGCGATAATTATGGTCCAAGTTAACCAAATTTCGCGAATGGGAATTGGATTGGAGTTTGAATTGGGTACCGGATAGAATAAATGGGTCTAGGGCTGGTTCGGATCTGGGTGACGGGTTATAAGATTCATATGGTTTAATAATAAAAATAATAATAATAACAGAATTTGCAATATGGTCCTTGGTGTTTAGAGATGGAAACATTTAGGGGTAAAAGTTTAGTTTTGGGTTAAAATGGTATATGTTTCAAAGTATTTATATTATATATATATATATTAATTATATATAATAAACATTTAAACAAAATATTAGTTGCTCAATAAATGTGATAAAATTTCCCGAACATGGAAACAAGTCGGGTAACGGTTATGAAAAATAATAAGTTAAAATCTTGAGTTGTTACATCGCACGCCCAATTTCCACGCCCCACTGTGGTGTTCCGCGCCCTCGGTGCCCCGAAGATGCCCCATTTAAGTGCCCATAGCGAACCGTCTAAGTGTTTACCATTATTTTTTGGGAAAATGTCCAAAATGTCATTTTTTTAGAGATAGATCCTAAATAGTCTTTTCAAAACTTAGTTTCATATATGTCCCTTTACTAACATGTCGTCGTCTCTACGTTAGGAGTTCGAGACGACATGTATCTTAACTCGTCGTCTTCCCACCATGTTAGCTCAAAAATCACCGTCTCACCGTCATGTTAGCTCAAAACTCGTTGCGTCGCCATCTTGTTAGCTCAAACCAGTCGTCTCACCGTCATGTTAGCTCAAAACTCGTTGCGCCGCCGTCATGTTTGCTCAAAACGTGTCGTCTCCCCGCCATGTTAGCTTAAAAAATAAATTTAATAAATCTTGTTATTTAGACAATTATATCTAAACAAGGTACACATAAAATGATTTTGATGGTATGAATGAGTTTTCGTAATCGTATTATTATCCAAAATCCAATTACAAGAACTTAAAAACCAATAAAATTAGAAATATTTAAATATTTTTTAAATCAGTTTAGGATCAATGCTTGTAGTAAAGATAAGGTAGAACTTTTTAACTAATATGGTGGGGAGACGACGAGTTTTTGAGCTAATATTGCGGGGTGTCAACGAGTTTTGAGCTAACATGACGGTGAGACGACGAGTTTTGAGCTATCATGACTGTGAGACGACGGGTTTTGAGCTAACATGACGATGAGACGACGAGTTTTGAGCTAACATGGCAGGGAGGTGACGAGTTAAGAAATATGTCATCTCGAACTCCTAACTTAGAAGCAACGACATGTTAGTAAAGAAATTTAAATTTTTAGAGGACAAATTTAGAATCTATCTATAAAAAAGAACATTTTGGGAATTTTTCCTTATTTTTTAACTAAAAATGATTGGATGTAAACAATAACTTTTCAAATATACAGAAAAATCACTATATTTCTCTTTATTCACTCACAACATCTTAAATCACTCCATATATTATAAAAACATCATTAACAATTTTTGATGTATTAAATGCGAATGCTCTAACTATAATCATTTTCATATATGTTAATTACACATGCATTATCTCTATAAAATATATATATCCAAATTTCCAATGCAGTATTAGCCACGAAATAAAAATGGTTTTTAGAAGGAATTGTAACGAAGGGTTTTTTTCAACACAACTATATATGAGATAATTTTATTTTAAAAGGTACTTAAAATACAAAAAAATCAAACCAAAAGCTTGTGGCAAACTCCCTTCAAAAGAATTTAATTAAAATATAAAAACATATGAACAAGTGAAAAGCAATTAAAAAAATTATTGTTAATCGCGTAAACAAAATTGATAAAATAAAACAATTATGGCTAAAAAAACTTAATTCCTGTATATATAACATGCTCGTGCAATTTTTAAAGAGATTGTTTAATTTACACATTTTGTAAATAGATTAAACTAGTTGTTTAAAAAAAGTATAATATACAGATATTTATTTGTCTTGTATTATTTTTATCCTTGTAAAAGGAGATGAAGATGTCATTCACTCCTTTCCAATGTTGTATAGTGGTAAGTAATTTGGGTTTTTTAATGGAGATTCAAGTTCAAACCTTATTAACAACACTTTGGAGGGTATATGGGTGACTCAATGAAAGAAAACTGAGATCTTTGTGATATCTAGTTCGATCCTGAGGGCGTCCGAGTTTTTATCACCGGTGGGCCTTTGGGTTGGTAAGTTTTCCCCGAAACTGAAGATAACTTGGAGGCGCTTAAAGGCTCCGTGCGGCTGGGTTGGGTCAGCTGGCGGTTGTCATTGAGTCACCCCATATATAGTACATAGGTAATTCTTTTTTTTTTTACTTATCTTGTATTACTTTTAAGGATTTAAAAAATAAATTAATAGGAGTTATATTAAGAATGACAAAAAAAAATACATAAGTTAGTGCAGTAAAAAATTCTGACGCGTGGGTTAAATCTCGACAAACACTTATAAAAAGCGGGAGAATACACAACCTTTTCAATATTATTTATATACTAGCTAAAATGCCCGCGCGAAGCAGCGAGGTGTGTACTCAACTCGATATCGAATGCATAATCATTGTCAATACACAAGTCACCTAATGATAGTGCGCACGTAGACCGAAATTTGACGCATAGCTCGTACAAGGCCTGTTGCGTGTAACTAAAGAATTAACATGCGTAACCGGACCGGAAAGCACATTGCCGAAATTAAAAATGCTTAACCAACACCAGGTGTGTAATTCATGCCAATTACCGGCGCGGGGCGCTGGGTTAAGCGCTTACCAAAACTGGACTATGTGCGTTACGTGGTGCTGGACACCAAGGGCGAAGCTTCATTGAGGCACTGGGTGGCCCCGGCCCCCCTTGTTTTTTTGCGCAGTAGTATGAATTTACTCGTTTTTGGCCGAAAGTTTGAGCCCGACCCCCCTCGTTTGTGAAATTTTGTATACATTTTAAGCTCCCCCCGGTGCCCCAGTCCAAGCTTCGCCACTGCTGGACACACATTTATCGGCCTCAGCACATGTAAACAACGGCATTTGCGTAACCATACAATAATTTCAAATAAATCATTTTTTAAACCAACTTGTTTTGGCCCGAAACCGTTCCGACTCGACAACATTCTGACCTGGTCCCTTACTACTCGAACTTTTATCGACCCAAACCTTATTAACCCTTTTTTGTATCGACTCGTTCCGACTCATATCCAGTTTTATAAATAGCCCGGGCTCGCCGACTCGATATGTTGCCAGTTCTAAATGTTAATCACGTAACATGTTGATTTTTAAAAAATAAAAAAACTATAGCAATATCATACTCAAATTAAAGATGCTCGTTTTTATGGTGTAATTTTTTTGAAAAAATAATAACGTGTGAAAAAATTATGGTCGTTAAAAAGTCGTGGGGTAGTTGGTTTTGAATTAAGGGGTATTTGTGTAACTATTTTTAAAATTTACAAAAAAGGAGTGAAGCTAAGGGACCAAAGTTGTAAGTGTATTTGGAAATATGAGTTTACGTAATATTTCTCAAATACTTGTTGTGTGAGTAAAGACTTAATTGCCCCTAATAACTATATTTTAGATGCAATATGTGTTGTACATCAAGCAACGAGTTTGGTACCTCTTAAAATTTAAGAGGTCCCTAACTCATGGTTTATATATAGTATATATATATATAGATATTAGGTAAAAAAATTACCATGTTTCCTGTCACATGTTTTATGTAACTTAATTTGCCGTAATTTACGTAGTTTTGTGTTTGTGATCTTTACACTAAGATAAAGATATATATATTTTATCTAATTGATTGTCACATGTTCAAGTCTCGAAATAGTTATTTTAACCTTTTATGTGAACGCACTTTTGGAAAATTAATCCACAATAATTAAAAATTCTATAAATATTAAAGGAATATTTTGAATAGAAATTTGATTTAATAAAAACTGTTCCTTTAATTAGTTATTAATAGCTCTCAACATCTCATGATCATCCAACAAAAAGATTAAAAACAAAAAAAGGTGTTACCAAAAAATAAAAGCAAGCACATGCAATCCATATCTTTAACATTCATCTTATTAAGTTTTATTTAAGCCAACGTTTATTTATTTTAACAGTAGTTAATATATCAAATTACGTTGAGGAATAATATATTTTGTTAATTAAAACAAGATAAAATACATTGTTAATTTATTGTGTTTATATATATTTTCAACTTCTCCTTTGAGTATAACAAATTTCATTTGTAGTCCCAAAATAATTTAAATTTATAATTGTTTTTTATTGTGAAAAAGGAATGATTTTAGCGTTAAATTCACATGTGTTTTTTGCACACGGGAGTTAAATATATGTCATTTTATTAAAACAAATTAAGAACCAAAACACCCGCCTAACCCATACCCTACAAATGGTTCACATCCCTCTCTCCCTTGTATTTTTTTCTCTCTCCATATTGTCATTACTCATGGATAATCACTAGTAACTAGCCACCACTTCTTCATGCCTTGCCCATGGGTCACAAGTGATCGATTGTTATAACTCCTCACCAAACATAGCTTATCCATTCTCTTTCTATTGCCTCTCTCCCATACAATTCCTTCAACCACCACCTCCTTGTTGGTTAGCCAACGTTGGGCCATCGGCATTTATATGCCCTTATTTCCTAATCTTTTTTTATTTTTTGGATCAAATCGTATTAGTAAGGTATAATAAGTTTTGATGTTTGAAAAAAGAAATTTAAAAGTATAAATATAACAATTAACAAACAATATTATAGATATATCATATGAATATGAACTATGCCTCTAATTTTATCTTAATATTATCTAACATTAATAAAACGTGAATTATTACTTGCCTTAACAAATTATATATATGTTTCAATTGGCTCTTTACGACTTTACCTACACAAAATTTATTTTTTAATATTATTCGTTAGTACAATCAAGTTGAAGAAAAGAAGTTTAATTATCATTATTAATAAGAGTAGTAATAAATAATAATAATAAAAAAGGAAGATGGAAAGTAGGGCAGATGTGTACCTACCAAATCAAGCACTAACTTCAATCACAACCACTCTTTCTCTCTCTCCCACCAACTCCTTATTTATTTCCCCACCATCAATCTTCCTTCCTCCCAACAATTCTCCATGGTGAGATCCCCCTGCTGTGAGAAAGACCACACCAACAAAGGTGCATGGACCAAAGAGGAAGACGAGCGTCTTGTCCGCTACATCAATATTCACGGCGATGGCTCCTGGAGGTCTCTCCCTAAGTCCGCTGGTCTCAACCGTTGCGGTAAAAGCTGCAGGCTTCGATGGATTAATTATCTTCGCCCTGATCTTAAACGCGGAAACTTTACACCACAAGAAGATCAACTCATTGTTAGTCTCCATGCAGTCCTTGGCAACAGGTATGTTGTTTTTTTTATAATTCTTTATATTGTGATGCATATTACTGCGAGAAACGCATAAAACACTTGTAGGGTGCGCTGTTTTATAACTGCCATATGTAAATACAAGTGTATTACTCAGTTTTCACAGTTATTTTTTTTAAACTCTTTTATTTAATTAGCCTTGTCAAAATTAAATAATGGGGTTTTAAAATTTATATTATTTTATTCGTTGTTGTAGATGGTCCATGATTGCATCTAGATTACCCGGAAGGACAGATAACGAAATAAAAAACTACTGGAATACGCATATTAAGAGGAAACTATCCGTCAATCATCCCACCACCGTTGCCACCACCACTGCCAATGTTGTAAAAGACGTACCACAGACACCTGTGGTACTACCGGAGTATTCTCCACCGGTGGTGGAGTCATCCACCAGCGGTGGAGGTAGCAGTACCACCACTACTAGCGGATTATCAACGGAAGAATATACGCCTACGCCGGTGGTGAATGTTATTGAGCCCGAGATCAATCTCGAGCTGTCAATTGGTCTGCCTGTGGTTTCTGGAAAACCACAACCACAGGCAGTAACAGTGGCGGTGAAGTCTGCACCCCCACCGATTTCAGCGTTTTCGTTTTATCAAGAAAGTAGTAATAGTAATGGTAATGGATTTGGCTTGTTGTTAAACAATGAGCATAGTATTAGTATATGGAGATGATACTCTTTATGATCTTGTTATTACTGTAAGTAGCTAATTAGCTATTGTATTAAATTAAATTAAGACTAATTTTTTGTGTTAAAGCAGTTTGGTTTGTTTAGTTGAGTTGTTATTCCGGCCAACAGTTACACTCTGGCCCATGTGGGCTTGAGGTTACAGATGGGCCGACCGTACATGTTGGTTTGGTATGCCTTTAAAACATGTATACCTAATCAAACTTCATATTAAAAACGAATCTTGAATGATTCAATGAATGCTTGACCTGACATGTGCATTTGGATAAAGAAAAAATTGTTTTGAGTACTTTGAAAATCTTGGTTGTTAGGTTCTCAACCAACCCATCTGTTTCTATTAAATGTTATCAAGTTTTGTACCAAACTTCTGTACCCAAAAGAAATTTAGATCCAAAATCGAGTTACATCGTAGCAAGACAGGAGTAACACGATTATGCAGCATGAATGATAAGCTTAGAATAAAGCCGAATCTTTTTATAGAAAAATGGGATTACAACACTGCGATGCTAAGTTATCCTTTTATGAAAACAAGCATGAATATTATTGTAAGGCTAACAAAACTAAGAAAGAACAGCCATGACATCGGAAGCACGGAGAGCAATGTACTCTGAATCGTCGGCTCCTTTGAAGTCGTTCCCTGCGAATTTTGAATAAAGAACGGTGTTTCCCGGAGACACTGGCAATCCTGCTCTGTTTCCTTCTTCATCCAGAAGGCCCGGCCCAACTGCTATCACCTGTGGTTCCAAAGCCCATTGACATGTGGTTAGCATAAGGTACAATCAAGAAGATAAAAGATTTGTTCATCCAGAAGGCCCAGCCCAACTGCAATCACCTTGCAGGAGACAAAGGTGGACGGGTTGGGTAACGGGTCAAAGCTGCTAGGTTGGGTTAGACCCATAAAGACACTTTTGCTCATTTTCTAAAAGATCTTCGTAAACAATTATAGTCTACATCTTTGAATAAAATGAATCCAAGTGTAAGCAAATGATAAGATTTTGGCAACTTTCAACAAGACATGTTCCCGTGTCAACAAAATTTCTTTATTTGCCCGCTTAATAAACGCACAACCCAAATCAAGCATTCATATGCAAAAGGGTCAAAATAGCCCCCTCCGGAACACACACACACATGTGCGTATGTGTGTGTGTATATATATACACAGTTTCTCTCTTTGTGATGAAACTATAGATAGAGGCTATTACTCACCGTGCCAATGGAGGGTTTCTCTTTGGTAGCTTGTGTAAGCAATAATCCACCAGCAGTTGTTTCCTCAGCCGCCTCAACCTTTGTTACAAATGTCAAACAAGTTAAAATAAGCAAAATTTCAGGACTTTATTATAAAGTAAAGCACATGATCAAGGTTAACTAACCTTGATAAGAACTCTGTCATTAAGAGGCTTTAAATCCTTAACATCATCGGTTTCAAGGATACCAACAATGTCATCCTCCTTTAGTATAAGGTGGCTTAAGCCGTTAAACTCAACCTTGGTCCCTGCATACTTGGAGTATACAACTGGGGTGCCAGTCTACAGTAAAATAGGATAACCAGTAGTTAGTTAACATATCCGTTGTTACTATTCGAATACATGTATTCAAACGTCGACTAATTTAATGAAATGATTACCTTCACACCAATGTCCACCTTTTTGTCTCCAATTGTCCTACCTTCTCCAACGGCAACAACCTCACCACCTTGTGGTTTCGTCTGTGCGGTTGATGGCAGCAGTATACCGCCTACAGTCTTCTCCTCTGCAGCCTTGATTTTTACCAAAACTCTATCACCCAATGGTTTCAATGCAGTGTACTGCAGAATGAAATAAGACCACATGGATCAAAAATTTATGAAACAGAATCAATATAAGTCAGTAAAAAGCAGATGATTATGAAAAACAAATGAGAAATCAAAACAAAGCACTGAAAAGCAGTCATTTAAGCGTTTTACCAATACCAATAACTGATTAATCAATACTATTAGCCTTGGTTTTGAAAAGCGTGTGGCGCTCTGATGCATTTTGATCCCAAAAGCTGACGTGCAAAGTGTGTGCATCACAAAATACTAAAACTTATTTATAGATAACATTCTATAATTTACAACTTTTAAACTCTACAATATAAGCTTCTCATCATTTCTGGTCAGATTTGTTCAATAGTAACTTAATCAAACACTAAAACCCATTGCTCAACCGACGGTCAGATTTGAAAAAAACTGAGATCTAACTTGTTCATATACCTAAACCCATTGCTCAACCGACAGCCAGATTTCGAAAAACCAAAAGTCTAATTTGTTCAAACACCGGTCAACTGAAAAAGGCGCCACATCAAAACTCATCAGCTGCATCACATCAAAGATGCAGTCTCATATTCTCATCAACGCATCACGCGATGTTCGCATTATACACTGCTAATGTATACATTTTAAAACCAAGCTACCACATCAAGATTTTGTTCAAAGACATAATTTCAATTAATAAAAACAATCAATTTCCAAAAATGCAACTTTTTTTTCCCTCAATTAATCTTGAAAACTGTATAAAACTTGTGTCTAATCCCGGATAACAAAACTGACCCGTTTCGCATCGGACACCAAACTGCACAAAACAAGAAACAAAAGGCAGATAATGTATAAAGTATAAACGCAAATGGGTTGCAAAATTCAACCTTTGGAGCCACAGTGGTGGCAGCTTTGACAACTAACCCACGTGTAGACTTAAGTGTAAAGCTTCTAAACGGCAAAGCCACCATAACCGATGAAGCTTTGGATGCTGAAGACCTCAAACCATCAAAGGATGGATCGAAACAGGTGGATGTCAATTGAGCAACTGCCGTTTGCTAAAGCTAAATTAATATACACAAGAATGAAATGAAATTAGTGGTTTATTGAATTTAATCAATTGGGTTATTAAATTGAAATGGTGTTGTTGGTGAATGTACATACGTTGATGAGGTTGCTGTGGTAGTATCGAATGAAAACTGAAAGGATAACAAAACCCTAGAGACAAGATTAGATTAGATTAGATTAGATTTAGGGGGTTTTATACAATTATATATATATATATATATATAGATATATATGTATATAGAGGGTGGAGTTAAAATAAGAAGCGAAGTTTGTCTAAAAAGTGTAAAAAAAGTGTAAGAAGTAATCTGGTACGTTAGATTTGGTGAGATGATGGTCTAGATGGAAAGTGTATTTTGTAAGCTGTGTGTTTTATTTTAATACTTGTTTTATGACAGTAGCGGCATAATCGTCCAGTGTGTTATATTATATATGAAAACAATATCAATCTATAATTATCATTTTTTAATCTAAATTTAAAACATAACACCAAGAACATTACAAAGATATATAGCAGTGTATTTTAAATCAAAATAAAAAAAACACGATACTTTAAGCCAAATTTAAAACACAACACCAAGAACAATAAGAACTAAAACACACTAGCTTGAACATCATAACCAACATTAATGAATAAGATATTTCATTTTTAGTCGATTCGTTCATAATAATCACTGTGTTGTATTTATCTTTTTGGCATAACACCAATAACATAAACATACCAATAAACACCAGCATATTGATCTTGACATAACACCAATAATATAAACACAAAGCATAATGCATACAATTTCAAACTACAAATGAGATTAATTGAAAACAAAAGAAACACAAATATAACTTCTCTGAGGAGTGTGTTTAATTTCTAGGAAGTCTTCCTCATTGTTTTCTAGTTTCACAAGCATAAAATATACCAATATCATATAAATAAATGATATTAAAAAGAAATGTAATAATATAAAATTATCATGACTTTATCATCACATCCAGATGCCTAGGCACAGCCATTTTAATATTGTTAATTTGATTATCAATCACTTTATTCACGGATGAGCTCATCGAAAAATTCTGATTCCACTATAAGACAACATTGGTCTAGCAAGCATCTCCGTCTACAGCTACGGAGGTTTGTTCCGTCGTCGCTTCATCGGAGCTTTTTGACAAATTAACAAATAATTTGCTAGATCTGTAACACGGAATCGATTATGAAACCTGTTACAAATAAGATGTCGGTCCTCCTCTAATTGCATCACAGGTCGTTCGATTGCAATGATGTAGTGTTTGCACATGGTGGTTGGCGTCTAGCAGTAATGGCGGTGGAGAGAAAAGTTTTGCAAAAATTGTAGGTTTTTAATTGGTGGTTAATGAAATAAGGAATGTTATTAGCTGTGTTATCAATTACCAAAATAAGGACGGTTTAGTCCATCCAAAGGTACTTCCTACGTTTTTTACGAATCTTTATTTTTTTATTTTAACCTTACTCTATATATATATTGTTATATATACAACAGATGTTTCCAGAAGCTTTTTGTGTGTCTTGTCCTGTATAATTGTTCATGCCTACTTTGCAAGAGTCGAACTCGTACTACGTGTTAGGACCGTAAACGAGTTGAGCTGGCGTGAGTTTCAGTTCGACCTCAAAATTAAACGAGGTAGCTCGGCTCAACTCGAGCATGAGGTTGAAGTTAAACAAGCTTAAGATTGAGCCAACGAGCCGAGCCAGCTTGGCTCAAATCGTTTAAATCAAGTTTTTTTAGCTAGATTTTTTCAAGTTTTTATCAAGTGAGCTACGAGCCGAAAGTTTTTTTTAATAGTCCTATTACTTACCTTACGTTATGCGTTATATGTTATTCTTTATCATTTTTTTTATCATGCGTCACATCAGCGTTATCTCAACTTTTCCTTCATAATTCAACCCAACCACTCAATTGATGTTAAACACCATTCTCTATTATTCTTTTTATAAAAAAACACAAATTTGATTGCCTAATGACCGGTGTGACCGTGGTCATTTGAACCCCATCACACGTGACTAGGGAAGTGGCGTGGTGTCCACATGAGGCTAGGCAAGCCACGCAGCATCACGCGTGACGTTTCCTAGTGTATACCCAATGACCTTATTTTGATGGGAAACACTCGATACGTAAATAAGTTGTGTATGATGAATTGACCTTGGTTGTTTTAAAAGAAATTGATGTGTAATTTCTTAATACAGTTTCATGAGATGTAACAAACATTGAAAGAGAAATTGGGAATTATAAGATTTGTACTCCTGCCTCCCAAGTAAAGTCTTACCACTATATTATTGTTGTGTACTTGTGTCTTGGTTTGTAATTCTTACACTAAACCTAGCATACATTAAGCATGCTTTTACATATTTTTGAAAACGATGTCTTGTTCAAGTGAGGGCCTAAGCTCTAGCACGTTTATAATAGCCCTTGGGCTAGCCCCATATATTACTCTAAGTAATTGGTAATTTAGTATTTTAATTGTTACCAAGTCACTAGATATTACTTGTAAAGAAAATCATGACTACAAAATCATGATTACCCAAAGCGCAACTTGAACATGATAAAAATCTAAGTGGCTTCAACACCAATAAATATATGTTGCTGTTAAGTTTAACACATCAACCTGCCAAGCCTAATTATAGCTTACTTTTGCTTCTATTATTTTGGTAGCTGTCTTTCATTTACTTCAATAAAGTCCTAGTTTCTAAAAACTATGATAAAAAACAAGTTAAAAACCTTACAACTTTAGATCTGTATTATTTTATAAAACACACATTACAAGCACAAATACATTAACAAGCACTTCATAATTCAAATCTTCACAAGTATCAAACATTTTACTAACATATTGAACAAAGAACATAGGTGTGAAATAACCAAGCTGCAGTTAATATTCAATACTACCCTTGGTCGGACGACAAACATGGTTCCTTTTACGTGCATGATCCTCATTATGCTTCTGTGTTCGACAAGCGTAGCCATACCAACAATCTTCCCTTTCCGCTGCATCCGGAGGTAAATGCTACAAGGGCAAAATCGGAATTAAAACATTTTGAAACACCATGATGTTGGAAAAGGTAATTTGACTTTTACAGTCAAACAAATTATTTCTAAACTTACATGTGCTTGCTATACAAGATTAAGCTCCAATTTTACAAATATATGCTAATTTTTATGATTTTAGCATGTAGACATTAAAGATCATATACCAATTTTGAAGTTGTAAGTTAACCCTTTTGACATTAAAGGTCATAGTGTATATTGGTGAATTATCGACACACTTACGTCTTTTGGCAAGCAGATCCGGAACCAGTATAAGAAGTATGAGACTAGTTTATCATAGCAATCGCTACACGAAAACAACATTCAAAACCGTTAAAATATTTATTCTATTGTAATCAGAACATGCTAAAAACATGTTAGACTATTGGTAACCTGCAAGCCAATAAAACATACTTGCAAACATGTGTTTCAGAAGTGATCATCTCCGCGTGATTCAGTGGCATCCTTGTAAGATCTGCACCATTCATGCCTTAATATCACCATAATGCTATCAAAAAGCTCGGTTTTTATTTTCTTCAAATAAATTTATAGAAGGCGGTATCTTTTACCTATATCTTGATTATCCAATTTTTCGACCCATTCTGACACGACATCTTGGAGGGTTTTCCCCATCCGCTCTATGCATCTTTCAGTGACCTGAAAATTGAAGGTAGTTATTGTCATATCAGGCATTTTTAGAAAACAAAGATGAATATATTTTCATACATATTGTTCTTGCCAGTTCCACTCGTGTGCCAGATAAGGAATCCTTATAATAGTCCGCTCACCAATCTGTCACACATTTTCATATTTAATGAAATATGAGAAGTTGCACAACAAACTTGTATTCATAATTACAATTATATGATACAGAAAAAATTAACTGACAGATAGTGTCAAAAATTAACATATGATAAGATAATATGAATAGCTTACGGGCTTAAATATCCAGGGATTACATGGAATTGAGTTACTTCTTGTATCCTGCCGGGATTGCCAATAAGGACCACAAAATGGTCTGTCACACCCCATGCCTGCCAATTTGTATCAAACGGGTCAAAATTGTCGCATGTAATCAATCTTAACAACTGAGTCAATGAATATGTTGACCACTCACAGTGTTGTGGCACAACTATGTCGGTTCTCGAAGGCATCATGTTTCCACATGCATGACATTCCAGATGCACCGTGTTCTGGTTGCACTCAAAGCCACCATAGTCTGTGCCTGAGTGATTAAGGACCGACAATGAAAGTATAAGTGTCAAATTAAATTAAAGAAATGGATAACACATATTTAATTTATTCAACTACATTAGTGCATTACCACATTCATCACATGCAAGATTTGTGCCAATATTAACTTCTTCTCGCATTAAACGTGACCTCTTGCTTCTAGGCTTTTTAACATAGTTGATGACCTAATTATCATGGAGCTTAAGTATGATTGTTTACATGGTTTGAATAATTGTGAAGATAAATATAACTCACAGGAAGTGCTTTTATCAATAGTTGTTCATCACTACGCCTTATAAACGAATCACTTTTGCGTATTTTCTGCAAAATAATTATAGATGATTATTAGAATCGGATGTGTGACATTAAGATGCACATTAAGTGATTATATGGAAAATAAATAACCTTTTCAATCCTATGTAACAAACGATTTCTCCCCACGGATTGTACATCAGAGCTGCAATGGGGACAAAGAACAATTGCATGTTCCTCTTGTGACCTTGACCACTCTGAGAAGCACTCATTGCTTTAAATGACATATAAAAAAGGATTTGTTATAAATAATATCGTTTCACTAAGAATACAAAATCATCAAGAAAAATTAGAATTATGCATATACCAAAAGTTGTGGAGGCAAGGGGAAACTGTGACGACATCATGCCACAAATTTAAACAAATGCTGCACATTGCATGTTTCGAGTCTAAAGAAATCTAACATAAACAAAACATAATTTCATCACCATACAATAATCTGAATTTTATTTACAAATATTTTTTTTTACCTTGAAGACCTTCTTGCAAGTCTCATTCATTGGCTTTATATTTAATCTGTAACTCGAATGGTCTTTGAATGTCAAGAAGATATAAACAGACTTATAGTTAGAGACCATATTTCCCAAAATATAATTAAAAAAACTAGTGTGAAGTTTCTATAATATATACCGTCAGATACAGGGTTAGGAATTATCTCACTTCCACACCTATTCATGATTGTATCTTCGGTTGGAACATTAGTCTCATTAACAAAGTTCACATTTAAACTGCACAAGCAAAGAACAAACATTTATGTGAGATAGTTGGAAACCAAGGGAATATCATAAGTCTCTTATAATTAATCCCAAATTTAGTAACTAAGTACCTCTTGTTTTGCAAAGTTGCAGAACAGAGATCTGAACTTCTTGTAATGTTACACCATCCTTGCTCGACATCTGAATGTATCTCCACCTCATCAGACCGCAATTCAACATCTGAATATGTGGAATTTGATGGCACTGGAACGCCACAATAAAGTTTTGTCAAACTTATATCTTGCATATAGCTTTTTAAAACAATAGTAATAACAATAACTTCTCATTACCAATTAGTAAAGACTTAAAGTCATCTGCAAGAGACTCCATATTATGTCCTTCACCATTCACACTTTGTTCATCTGTCATTAAATTTTCCATTCCACAATATTTCGCATTTAACTACTTAAATCACAAAGTGGGCCAGCAAAATTATATTGGAGTGTTTGGATGTACAGTTAAACTAACACGCTTAATTAACAGATGCCACAAATGTAACTTACGCCTGAACACACCTAATCAGCATTAAACACGCATCACCATCTCAGCGCGCTTAACAGGAACTGAAATGCACGTAACACGCATAACCGACCCCGGTTACTTGTGCAAAGCGTTGAGTTAAGTGCATACCAGGGCCTGGTTACTCGCGTTACGTGGCATTGGACACGTGTTGCCTGACATGGTACGCATTACTGGCACCAGAATGAACGTAACCGGCACTATAATTCATATAACCGATGCCTGAACGTGTGTAACCTACGTCGCGCACATAACCAATGCCTAAACGCAAGTAACTAGTGGTCTAGTGCCAAAAACTATTAAGTTAAAAATAAAAAAAAATCTAAAAACAACCCATATTGACCCAACTCCTTCGACCCGAACAGAACAAAAAATAACCCATTTTTGAAACAACCCGTTCCAACCCATGATCCAAACCCACCCCAACCCGACCCGGCCCGTTTGCCGTTCCTAATAACAAGCTAGCAACAAATGAACAATAATAACTTTAAACATGCACATTATCCAACTGTAAATCAATCAATGCATGGTACGTATCAAAACAAACTGAGTTAAGTGTACATTACTAACAATGCAATTAATAACAATTTATTTGAGAATCAAAAAGGTTAGAATACCATGAATTTGATGATGTTGCTTTGAGCTAGAACCATGTCCTTGTTCCATTGATGTTTTATTGTTTACGTTGTTGTTGTTTGTTTGTCGCATGTTGTTTATATAGACGAAGTATTATGATATGAAGAAGAGTGCTAAATACGGAGGATGAAGAAGAGTGCTGAACACAAGTAGTAATGTATATATCTAGAATAATAATGACAGGAGGCCATCAAGAAATGGTCTAAAGGATTATTATTGTGATTTGACAATCCGTTTTTCTTTCAAGTCAACGGCAATAAATTAAGTTAGAAAACTAGTAACATTCTTTCTTCAACGTATATACTTATTATTATTATTATTAACTGTAACACCCATGATCTTTCACCGAGAGTCATTAGCCTCTACCACCAATTCACCATTTCAACTACCCAAGTGGCTCCTGAGCGTATATGAAAAAAATCACACAAATAAAAACTGCATGAAAGCAAACATGGATTTACTATAACCGATCTATAAGACGAAAAGTGAACAAACATAAACACAAACACAAACTTTGTTCGTCAAATTATACGAACAAACATGAACACGTTTCTAGTTGGATCATTTATGTTCGTGAACTGTTCGATTAATATATTATCGAACAAAACAAAAACATGTTCATTTTGTTATTGAGCAGTAGTAATTGTTTGGTTCATTCACATGCCTACATGGACTATTACATAGTCACATGTCAGCAATATCATTTTATATATTAGACATAACAACTTACACGTTTTTTCTATTTTAATTTAACTTTGAACTCAACTTTCTTTATGCACAAATATGTATGATTACATTGTTAGTCATTTCCTTCTTACTGAACAATGTGTTAAGGAATATTAAGAAAAAATTAAGGACTAACACCAAGGAAATTTAATATATAGATGCGATACGAGTTTGTGTCATGTTTACCGTGATTCCTTATTAAAAAAGATGGTTTTCTAATGCTAACCAAGTGAATGAGTAATATGCGACTGGAAGTTCGCATATAACACATAAGTAGAGAAAATAAACGTATATACGCGATCTTAGAGTCACGTAAAAGCTATAACACCAGCATAAAAAATAAAAGCCATGGACTCCCTGTACGTCAACAAGCACTTGATAATTCGTAAAAAAAAAATTAACCTAAAACAGTAAAACATTCAAAAACACACTAATTCAGTTGCCTTACCTACACAAGTATTAAACATTTTTACCAACATTTTGATTCAAAACAAAGAACATAAACAAAAAAGATCAAGCTGCAGCTAATTTCCGGTACCACCCCTGGTTGGACGACAAACATGGTTCCTTTTACGTGCATGATCGTCATTATGGTTCTGTGTTCGACACGTGTAGCCATACCAACAATCTTCCGTTTGTGCTGCATCCGCAGGTAGACGCTACAAGGGCATAACCGGTATTTGCAATCAGAAAACAACAATTATGTTCAAAAAGTAAATAACTGGTTATAATAAAAAGATGAAATAAGGTCATTCGACTTTTAAGTTCAAACAAGTTAAGATATTCTACATTGTATTATACATATTAGTTTATGTGAAACACCAGTATGTTTGAAGTTGTGCATTAATCTGTTTGACCTTAAAAGTCAAAAGTGTATAAAGAAATTTATTTTTAAGTATTGGCACACGTACATATTTTGGCAGGCAGATCCGGAACCAATACAGGAGAAACGAGACTAGTTTATCATAGCACTCACTACAAACAAAACAGCATAAAAACAGTTCATTTTTATTTTTACTAATATTTATTGAAATCAGTCAAACATACTAGAAATTGGCAACTTTGACTACTAATAAGCTGCAAGCTCATAAAACATACTTGCAAACATGTGTTCCAGAAGTAATCATATCCGCATGATTCAATGGCATACGTGCACGATCTGCACCATTCATGCATTAATCTCACCATAACGTTAACTTTAAAATGCATCATTATTCAAAAGCACGATTTTTTCTTTACCTATTTCTCGATTATTAAATTTTGTAACCCATTCTGACACGACATCTTGGAGGGTTTTTCCCAGCTGCCTTATGCTTCTTTCGGTAATCTGAAAGTTGAAGGTAACCATTGACACATCAGACATTTTTAAGGGGTGAAAAATAAATTTTCATACCTCTTGTTCGTGTCGGTTCTTTTCGTGTGCCAGAAACAGAATTCTTGTAATAGTTCGTTCTCCAATCTGTCAACCATTTTCATATTTAATTAAAACTTACAAATTATATGACACAGAAAAGATTAACAAACAAAATAACAGGATAATGATAATATGAATAACTTACTGGCTTAAAAGTGTCGGGAACACACATATGATGTGAATCACTTCTTGTAACCTGTTGTGAATGCCAATAAGCTCCACAAAATGCTCTATCACACCCTATGCCTGCAAATTTTTGTATTAAACGAGTCAAAATTGCCGCTAACGATCAATCTTAAAAACGAGTCAGTGAACTTGTTGACCACTCACAGTGTTGTGCCACACGTATATTGGTTCTAGAAGGCATCATTCCACCACACGCATGACACTGCAGATGCACCGTGTTCTGGTTGCACTGGAATCCGCTATACTCATTACCACATTGAGCGCATGCAAGATCTGTGTCGTTATTATTATGATTATTATTATTATCTTCTGGACTTGAACGTGGCCTCTTGTTTCTAGGCTTCTTTCCATTGTTAATAACCTAATCATCATGGAATTTAAGTATTAACAACTAAGTGAAATACATAGATTGTTTACATGGTTAAAACATATGAGTTAATTGACTCACTAGAGGTGATTTTATTAACGCGCACGAGTTTAAAACAGCAAGCTCTTCATCACTACGTCTTAAAGAAGCATCACTTTGCAGTATATCCTGCAAAATGATAAGTAGATGTTTTTTTATAATTAAATAAATGATAATAAGTGATTTTGTAGATTAATGATTATGAATTTATAGTTTATATACCTCTTCAATGCTATGTAGGAAATGGTTTCTGCCGACAAATTGTACAGCGGATCTGCAATGGGGACAAAGAACAATTGTATGTTTCTGCTGTGACCTTTTTAACCACTCTGAGAAACATCCATTGCTTCAAAAGGCAAAAAATAAAAAGAATTTAGTGTAAATAATATTTTTTTCTAAACAAAAACCAAAATCGTCAAGAAAAGTTTTAAGTTAGCATACCAAAAGTTGTGGAGACAAGGGGCGACTGTGACAACATCATGCCAGATATTTAAACATATGCTACATTTTGCATGATCCGAATCTAAAGAAACCTAGCATAATCAACAAAACATACTTTCAATTTTCATCACCATACAATAATCTGAAATGGCTTTTATTTATAAATAATTTTTACCTTTAGCACTTTCTTGGGAGACTCATCCATTGGCATCAATTTAAATCTGTAACTCAAATAGCCTTTGAGCATCAAGAACAAATAAACAGACTTATAATCGAATGCTATTTATTTTTCCCAAAAATGTGTGTTAAAGTTAAAAAAGAAAAAAAAAACTAGTGTGAAATTTTTATACCATCAGAAACAGGGCCCGGGATTATCTCACTTCCACACCTAATTATGATTGTATCTTCAGTTGGAACATCAGTGCCATCAACAAATATCACATTTAAACTGCATAAGCAAAGACCAAATAATAACATGAGTTATACAGCAGATACTATCAGTTACTAGACCTTATTTTTTGAGAGTTTGTACTTGTAGACAAGAAAATATTTTATGTGATTAAGTACCTCTTATTTTGTAACGTTGCAGAACAGAGATCTGTATTTCTTGTAATTTTACACCATTCCCGTTTTTCAAACGAAGAGATTTTGACATCCGAGTGTATATCCACCTCATCAGACCGTAATTCAACATCTGAATACTTGGAATTTGATGGCACCGGAACATGACAATAACAGTTTATTACGCTTGTATCTTGCAACTTATTTTTTGAAATGATAAAGATGCTATCGAAAATATTGGCATATAAAATCACCCAGCCATCCGGACTTTATTCAAGTAATTATCTGATTATAATTTAACTCTTTCAAACGCAGTACTCGCTATAAAAGCAGAAATCCAAACACCCTTTTATTTGCGGAAAACTACTCAAATTACAAAGTGGGCCTACAAATTAATAAGGGGGGTGTTTGGATATGCTGTCAAAACAATAAAGTTTCACAGAAATGATTCACATTTTGTTTTTCTGATTCTTTACGGTTAAATAATAAGATATCGAACCAGAAAAACTAAAATTGGTAAAGTAAAGTTGCACCGCACCATACATGGAACATCTCTATCCTTTACTTTAAGTGGTAATACAACAATTTGATTCTTAAAAGTTGCAATAATTACTAAGAAATAGAATCCAAACATCCCTAAATTAATGAGAAGTCAAAATTAAATTGACTTTTGGCTACAAGCAATAAAAATGTATATATTTGAAAATTGAAATGAGAATAATCAATTGACATGCATGTCCTCAAACACCCTGATACAAATTGACCAGAAACTACAAGAAGAATTATGGGTCCAGCATTTTAATATAAAATTCACTTCAAATTACTAAAAATGAGATACACATACATCCAAACACCCCCTAAACCAATTATTAATGGTTAAAAATTGAATCTTGATTTAATTATCTGCAAGAAAAGAAACCCCATAAATGTTTGAAAATTATAATTAATCAATAATTAACCAGGGATCATCGGTGGCAGTGATACCCAAATGAATAATAATTTGATTAACAACAATAACAAATTGTAAATTGGGTTTGTAAAAAAGAAGATAAGAATTTGAATGAATGGTAATTGAAGAAACGAGTACCAAGTTTGGACCAAATTTCATCATGGGGTTTTGAACCAGAACCTTCTCCTTGTTCCATTGATGATTCCTTGATTGCTTCTTCGCACGTTTCTTTACGGAAGAACAAAAATGGGGTTTTTATTTAATTTGACAAGGAAGGAATAATAATATTTTTTTCGTTATGCACCCGAGTCGGTATCGGTTTATGTTAAGTTTAACTTGTAGAGACAGCTTAAACTTAAACCTCACCAACTCTAATTACTTAATTAGGATCTCAATCAAGTACGTTATTTTTATTATATTAGTACACTTACAATCCGTTTTAATCTTAGGTCAAAGGACACACGGTAAGGTTACGAAACAAATCAACAAGGTAAGTGGAGATTTTTTCAGGAAGCTTTCACCTAAGCAAGCCTCTCGAAAACTACACGGCTCGAGCAGGTTTGGTTAATTGATTTAATAGGATTCGGACCGATAGGGGTTTTAGAAAAATAAGTCTGGGTCAAAATGAGTTGTTTAAGAAAAAGGTATTTGTTTAGTTTGAGTCAATACGGGTTCTGCGCAAAATGAGTTTTGTTTGAAATGAGTTGCTTTCAAAAAAATAATAAAAAGTATTAAACTGGTTCGACTTAGACGGGTTCGGGCCAAAACGAAGTCAAATTGAAATTAGTTGTTTTAGAAAAAAAGTGCTAAAATAGATTCAACAACTATAATTTTTTATGGTGACTAGCAGTGGAGGTGGTTGTATTGGCAGCAACTTTGACGATGACAGCCTCAAGGTGGTGTCGGTTGCGATTGAGATCGGAGATGGATGTGCCAAACAAGTGGTGTTGATGGTGATAGTGGCGGCGATGGTGCCAATCATGACGATTCGGTAGTGAAGACAAGCAATGGTCATGAATGGTGCATGGTGCATTGGTGCATAACCATTTATAAATTCACATGTTTAATAATAGTTCAATGTTTGAACTTTGACCTATTGTCCAAATTCCAATTCAAATAAACTCAAACTGATCTATTATATAACGTAAGGTAACCCAATAAACTCATATACAATTTATTCTTTTATAATTAAAATCAACTCATTCTTTGAATATTGGGCATGATTGTCATTTATACACCGAAGTTTATCCATTTGTTTAACATCTCAAAACTAATAGTATCAAACAAAATGATTAGCTCGGTGCCTTTTGGGCTCCGTTTACATCTTTTGGGCTCTCTTTGTGCCTTTTAAGCTTCGTCGGTGCCTTTTGGGCTCTGTCAGTGCCTTCATGGCTACGTTTGTGCCTTTTGGGCTCCATTTATGCATTGTGGGCTCTGTTAGGGCCTTTTGGGCTCCGTTTATGTCTTTTAGTCCCCGTTTGTGTCTTTTAGTCGGCTCCATTAGCACCTATTGGGCTTCGTTAGTTCCTTTGGGATCGCTTGTGCATTTTAGGCTCCCTTAGTGCCTTTTTGGCTTCTTAATGCATTTGGGCTCCGTTTGTGCTTTTTGGGATCTTTTGCGTCTTTTAGGCTACCTTTGTGCCTTTTGGGCTTCTTTTGTGCATTGGGCTCTGTTAGTGCCTTTTGGGCTTCAATTATGTCTTTTAGGCTCTGTTTGTGCCTTTTAAGCTCCTTTGTGTCTTTTGGGCTTCGGTTGTGCCTTTTGAGCTCTGTTTGTGCCTTATGGCCTTCTTTTTTACTTTTGGGCTCCGTTTATATTTGTTGGGCTCCGTTTGTGCCTTTTAAGCTCCGTATATGATTTTGGGATTACTTGTTATGTGAGAGGATAAGTTACAAGCTTCTAACTTTTAACTTGTTGATATAAGAGCATTCTCAACAGGCCCCCATATAATTGTGAGTTGGTTATTTATATTATAGAGTAGTTGCGAGTGAAGGAGATAGGTAAACTTTCGTTGATGAGTAAATTTAGAAAAAAAATTATTCACTCTCTGTAATTTTTAATGTTTATTGAAAGTGGTCGTGAGTGGATGAGACATAAAATGTAATGATAAAAGTAAAAAATGAATATTATTTAATTAAAAATGAGATAGAAAATGTAGTATTTTTAATGTAATTATAGAGATGGAGATAGAGATGCTATTGGAAACGCTCTAAGAGCATTCTCATTCCTTCTCCATCTCCAAATCCAAAATTACATTAAAAATCACTACATTTTCTTTCTTTCTTTCAATTAATTTTTATTACTTTTATTATTACTTTTTCTCATGCCGTCACTCACAATCACTTTTAAAATACATTATAAGTTTATAAGGTGCTATAAAAACTTTTCAAATATATTGAAAAATCACTGTAATTTCTCTTCTTCACTCACAACACCTTAAACCACTCTCTATATTATAAAAACCCCACTCACAATATATTGCGTATGGATTGTGAATGCTCTAAGTCACGAGGATGTAAAAATAAGGAATCCCAAACACCCGCTAAGATTCAAAATGAGTGTTTATTAAAGAAAGAAGTAAATTGCAATTTGTGTCTATGTGATTTTGGTGTGAGAACAACTTGAGCCCCTTCTTTCAAAAGAACTGACTATATTCACGTATCCACGTGGTTGTCGAGCGGTATCACATTGCGTCCCTTCAGAGGGATGCAATGTAATAGTAGGGTTTTTTTTCTTCCATGTAAGTTTACATTGTTAGTATTTGATGTGGTGTGAGATATATATATATATATATATATTTATTAAAGATTTTTCACATTTTGTTGGGTTTAAAAATGGTTTTCATCTAGACTTAACCACACACACAAAAGACAAGTGTACCCGTCGTGTGGTAATATAGTAACGGCGATAACCGGGTATCAATCCATGGACACGTAAATTTTAATATCAAACATTTGCAAATATAATAACCGTGAGAAATGAGCTTAATTGATTTGTTTTTAATATTAATTTTTTAGAAAAACTCGTAACAATAAATTAAAGCAAGTAACACGATAATGGAGATAAACAAGAATTAAGAAGATATCACCTTAACTTAGAATCCACTTGACTCCTAATGATGGTAAACTTAAATATATGATAAATTCACTATTTTGTTTTAAAAAGAATAGTTTCTAGTTATAGATAACCATCCAAATGATTTTTTGGAAAACTTAGTATGAATAAAATACAAACTAATCACCTCAAATCATACTATAATGTAAGTGAACCTTTATGTTGAAATTTAAAGATATAGATTATCATTTAATTACGAAACTCAAATCTAACAACCGGTCGGAAAGATTACATGAACAACACATAATCCACCTATGGTTGATTAAATTATACTAAGTCAAGTATTCTCTTGATTTATGAATTTTCAACCCAAGTGTAATATTAAAATCGTTGTGTTAACAAATTATTTATAATATTACTTAACAAGAATATCAATTCATAACAAATGTTCAATCTTTTCAAACCTAGACATGAGGATATGTGTTTAACCAATTTTCATGTACCATACAAGAATTATTTTAACTATTTCTAGATTAAAAGTTATAAAGTTGCATTAACAACATTTATAAATAAATGATAACATCAAGAGTCTTTCAACATAACAAGATATACCATTTATAATTCTTGTATATTACTTTCAATTGTTTAAACACAATATTTCATCAAAGAATAACCAAGAATTAGTCATTATTTTAATATAAAATTATCATATATTAATTCCAACCATCAAAAGTTGTCAAGTTTCATCATCGGTTAAGGTGATATAAAGAGTTTTAGCTCATGATAAATATAAAAGATACATCAAAATAGAATAATATAACATTCATGTTTAATATTAAGATAATCTAACCAAGCTAGATAATTATGATGATGCTAAGACTTCTTCTTGATGTTGTATGAAGGTTCAAGAGCTTCTCTTTCTTTTCTTCTATGGATTATGAGAATGAAAATGGGTGTGTTTTTCTCCAAAATTGTGCACACCCAATGAGCAACATGCATGGTCTTTATATAGGCTCACTATGCACAAGGCATGACCCATGCTTAGAAGGGGCATGGCCCATGCTGGTCCCCTTGTAGTACGCCACATGCTCCCTGATGTACCATTTAGCATATAGCTAGGCACGGGGCATGTCTGGTCTAGGCTTGGGCTGTGCTGGTCCCTCATCATTTAATGCGCATGAAACTAATTTGTACTTTCTTGGCAGGCTTGATTGGCATGGGGCATGCATGGGTGAGGCATGACCCTGTGTGTCTTCAAAAAGGGGGACAGCCAACAGTGTACTTTGTTTTGTCATTTTCTGAGGAGGCGTGGGGCATGTCTGCTTGAGGCACAGCCCCATGCTTAGCTGATGTGTCTTTAGATAGAAATGGGGCATGCCTGGCTGAGGCTTGGCTCATGCTTAGCTGACAGACTCTCATATTTCTTGATTTGTTTCTTTGTTTTACTTCATGTTTGGTTTTCTAAGCTCATTTTTCCTATAAAAATAGATAGAGGCTTATTAGAACCGATTCTCAATAATATTATCACGAAAATAACATGAATCGGGAATAAAATGGTGCAATAAAGATTTATGAATAATTATACATCAAACATCCCCACACTTAAACCTTGATTGTCCTCAAGCAAACTTAAATATAAAAATTCCAAATGGTAATAGATAACGAGACCGTAGCTATAACACCCCCAAAACGTTAAGGTGGTCTCGAAGAAAGACACACGGACAACCCAAACATCGGAGATCGTATGAATATATGTAGTGGCATAAGAAAACATGGTTTGTATTTATGAGTTTCTTTTTATGCAAAATTACACGTTCTCATAATGTTCACTCACACTTGTCTTTATACCTAATCATACATGTAATGTTGTATGTATATGAACACTCTTGTCAAAATGAAACTTGTGAAAAATAAGCTTATCGAGGGACCTAATCTTCACTAACTAATGTGAAATGTTGCATAAACGGAGAGGTAATATAAGTTGGCTTTTTGGTTTTCTGTTGTGAAGGTGTGGGTATTATTGGTGACTTAGAGTTATTTTATTTTGAAAGAGGTGTATGTACAATCTTGAATTGGGAGCTTTTTGATTGTCTTCAATGTCTTGAGTTCACAATTTCTTGCTCTCTTTATCACCTATTTTGTGGTGATTTATTTGAAACCATTTTTTCTTTCTTTCTTTTTTTTCTCTTTAACATAAAATTTGTTGACCGAAATATGAAGATTAATTCTTGACTAGCATTGGTCATCCTTGAGACTTGACTTGAACTGGAAATAAAAATGGGAGTTGGCTAAATTTGAAAGGGTTGTTATGTGGGAAGTTTTGAAGTGAAGTGGAGGATGTGGTTATATATGGTGTTTGAGGGAAAGGTTAAGTTTGGCTATATTTACCTCCATTTTTATGCAACATTTCGTTATGATCTCGAAAAGCATTCACAAGACAAGTTCTAAATCACACGAAACAAATGACTCCCTCAATCCGCCAAAACGTAAGCGATGATATATTGTAATAAGGCTTGAAGCTTTGCACACGGAAACGGAGGGATTGGGTTTATACGTCACATTTTGCATAAAGTTTGTCTCGAAAAAATACAAACCATATTTTCGGTTTTCACATTAAGTTAAAGTTGATTCGGTGGTTGGTTTGAACGAGCGCTTTTCGAAATATAACCTTAACCTTTGGTTTTGTCAAAAATTCATTAAAAGGCTTAACGGTCTTTAATTTATTTGTTATTAATATTCTTCTTCTTCTTTTTTTAATATTTGACACAAAAATTAAAATTTGAAGAGATTTTTCAAAAGTATTTTATTGGACAAAACAAAGTTCAAGTAAACCTCTCCCCATACTTGAATCTCACATTGACCTCAATGTGAAAAGAAATAAGCATAAAGTGTGTTATAAAGTGTTAGGAGACAAGGTAAAATGAGACTCCCCTGAATGTCGTAGTACCCCAAGCGTGTGGTCTGGATCCACAATAGCCTAAAATGCAAAAAATTCAAACAAACAAAACATAGATAGCATAAAAAGACAGTCCTACAAAGTCAGCCAACATAAACACAACTTAAAAGGTTTCAAAACTACAAGATCAACTAAAACTGGGTACAAAACAACATAAAAAAAGTACAAAAATAAACGAAACGGAACTGCTAACGTTAGCAAAAGAAAACAACACACGGTTCGGCTATGCCTCCTCCGATCCCGACTTCCTAGCCATGTGTTGGCGTATAAAGGTGATGTCTTGTTCCATTCGTTGAAGCGTGGTTGCAAGCTCGCTAACCTGGTGAGGATTTAACTGTGCAATTTCTAACGCCCGACGAGCGTTATTTGAGGCGATTCGAATGGCCGTCATGAGATCCGCCATGGAATGAGATGAAGATGCGGTATCGTGCGGCTCAGAGCAGGGTGGCGAAAGAGGAGCAGAAGTTTTCTCATCATTTTGATCAAGTGCAAAAATTTGCATGGTGGCTTAAGTGGGATCATTCGGGTCCCAAACCTGACCATTAGAATCTTTAAAACGACGAATATGGCCGGGTAAGTCGGCAATCATCCCCATGCTTGAACAGAGCTCAATGGTCAATTTTTTTTGTAGAAACCCCGACAGTGCCGTGAGTCGACACTCCATAATTTTTATAAAGCTCGACAATCCAAGACCCACCAACTAACGGTGTTTTGCTCGAGGCGGCGGTGCAGTTGGTTTTGAACATGTGACAAAAAAGATAAGCGATGTTACACGGTTCTTTTGTCACAATGGAGTAAAGGGCAAAAAGGTCCCTTAAGGTGATCGCGCGCGGTAGCGGAACGTGCAAGGAGACGATGGATATACCTATGTAAAGGGTCTTTCAGAGCTGTACTTTAAGTTGAACTTGGATTATGATCCCCTGTCCCAATCAATTCCCAGAATGCATCTCGTTGATCACCACTACCGTGAAAATCCCCGGTTTCCTCGTCGGGAAAAGTATGTTTCGCAATGTAGAATATAGGTTCTTCGATCTCATCGACTGTGTAAAGACCCAAATCAACTCCAAATTGGGCGATAGAGGAATTTCTCCACAAACTTCCTAGGCGAAACTTAATGACAGAATCGTCCCACGGGTCCAACTTTTGAATGTCGAAAGTGAACGAAGCTAAAAATTCCAAGGTAAGTTCACGAACGGATTGACTATCGTGTTAAAAAAGACGGTGCCACGGGCCGACTTGTCTTAAAGTTTCTTCACAAACTCGAAAGTTGGGTTCTTCACGACGATTGGGGAGGATGCGGAGGCGACACGACAAAATTTCTCGTGATCGAGTTCGAAGACCAAGTACGCGTGTTCCATGGTCCTAAAAACGATTAAAGTTAGCAAAGGAATACAAACAAAAACGGACAGAAACTATTCTAAGAAAAGGCACAGGGCTGTGCCTAAGCGGGGCATTGGTCATGCCCGCAATGTTTGCGATAAAAAAAAATCTTGTTCGGGGGTGTGTCAACAGGTTAATGTACAGCTAAGAACGGGCATGGATTTAGCGATGATCAAGGAAAAGATTCTAATTTGACCAAGCCACATGCTTTGGATAAGGCATGCCCAAAGCTTGCCTTTATATGACAAAATTCAAACTTGTTCATATTCATCCTAAAGTAATTAACACCTTTTGAGTTCGATTCTAAACCCGGTTATGCAAAATTAGAAATTAACTTAATCGCTAAAAAAAATTTAGATCCTAAAAATAAAAATAACAAATAAGTTCGAAACTAAAATTTCATTCAAAGGAAACGGTTACACATCCGGGTGAGCCTAACACGGGAAAATACGGCTCACGAAACATAAGTAATACTAGCATAAAAACGAAATTCCTAAAAAAGGTTTCCGTTGAACGGGTCGGTTGGGAACGAGGGAATCAGGTAGTGCGAAGTGCGGCTTTCAAGTTCCTTGACTTGAGCTTTCACAGCCAGGAGCTCGTTCTTGAGCTCATTGATGGTGTCGGTCATCTCTACCATGTTCTTCTCGTTTTTGACAGCCGAACAACCGAGCTCTGTGATTTGAGCATTAGCAAATGTAATCTCGCTTTTGACATCGTTGGCTATCTTACTGTAACATCCTAAAATTTTTATAATGTTAAATAAAAGAAAGTTATGTTTAGTGATTTCACGTTTTAGTTATTTAATGTCGAGTAAGGAACGGGTCATGGGCTTAGATTACGTAAGATGGGTTAAATGAGAATGGGCCTTGGGTCCGTGGGCTTGAGAGATATAAATACCCATCCCAAGCCCAAGATATCATTTTATTTCCATCTTTCTCTTTTACACACTCAAAAACACACACATAACCGACCGAGATCCGAAGTCGAGACCCGAGATTTTGCTGGTAGATCTGAGTTGGAAAGGCAAGAACTAATCCCGCAAAGCTAATATTACTGAAAATGGTTAGGATTTGACGGGTTAATCGGACCCGAAACACAACTGCCCAAATCGGACCCCTAAAACGTCGATTTTAGGCCGATTTGATGGTTGGGATTTGTAGGCGCCGATCATACGATTCCGTGGGTACCAAAATCGAGTTATTTGGCTAAGAAACGAAGGAGTTATGGGCAAACAGATCTGCAGCGCGACAACTTCGCCTTCATCTGGGCAACTTCGCCTTCAAGCGATGAACTTCGCCTGCAAGCTAAGTTCGCCTGATGAACTTCGCCTGCAAGCCAAGTTCGCCTGATGATAAGTTCGCCTGAAGCCAAGTTCGCCTGATGGCAACTTCGCTGAAATGGTAACTTCGCCTAAGGTTTAACTTCGCCTAAAAGCCAAGTTCGCCTGAGGTTTAACTTCGCCTAAAAGCCAAGTTCGCCTGAGGTTTCACTTCGCCTAAAAGCCAAGTTCGCCTGAGGTTTAACTTCGCCTAAAAGCCAAGTTCGCCTAAGGTTTAACTTCGCCTGAAGCCAAGTTCGCCTAAGGTTTAACTTCGCCTAAAGTGAAGTTCGCTCAGAAAATAAATTAAAAACCTAATGGAAAATGTGTTAAGGCAGTTATCGAAAATAAAATTTTTCCAAGCTGACCTGGCAGCTTAACCCCAGCCAGGGGCTCTGCCCCTTGGACCCCGCTAGGGGCTGCCGCCCCTAGAACCCCGCTGCCAGGGGCGCTGCCCCCGGACCCCCGTTCGTTGTGGGTCATTTATAGATAGAAATACAAAGCGTGTAGTAGTAGTTAATTGATATGTGTAAATATTATACAGTTAGCCGAGCCCAGTTAAAGAAATGAATTACGATCAACGGCGAGCGTAACAGGATCCAGGTGAGTTTCTAGCCCCATTCCTTGTTATGTTTTCGGGGCTGTGTGCATACTTGATGTGTTGTTAATACATTTATCCTAAGTGATAAGTGTATGCCATATGTGATATATGTGATATGTATGAATGATTGCTTGATGGTACGTGAACGATCTTCGGATATTGCACGTACTGTCAGGTTGTAACGTTATAAATATGGCAAGTATGATATGTATGTTTACGTGTATGAACGTAATAAAGTTAATAAAAGAAGGAAATGACGGTTGTATGGTTGTATGGTTACGAAAAGGGTACCAAGCCCTAATAATACTCGAGGTATGTTGCATGGTTGTATGGTAACGAAGAGGAAACTGAACCCTACTAATATTCGAAAGCAAGGGACCAGACCCTTATAATATCTGTGATGTTAGGGACCAGACCCTTATAATATCTGTGATGTTAGGGACCAGACCCTTACAATATCTGTGATGTTAGGGACCAGACCCTTATAATATCTGTGATGTTAGGGACCAGACCCTTACAATATCTGTGATGTTAGGGACCAGACCCTTATAATATCTGTGATGTTAGGGACCAGACCCTTATAATATCTGTGAGGTTATAGGGCGAAAGGCTCTTTAAAACGTATGATTATGAATGTAAAGAAAGTATGTAAGTAAGAAAGAAAGTATGTAAGTAAGAATGAAGGTATGAGTACTTATGTGTGTATAAAAGAAAGTTATGAGGTTAAGTACGTATGTATGTAAGAAGGTGTTGTATAGTATTGTATGATTAACTAGAACTCACTCAGCGTAGCTGACTTTTAGTATGCACGCAGGTGAGTAGGATGAGACAGCTGACTTGAGTGGAGGACACATGGCAGAAGACTAAAGCCTGGCATCTGAAGATCTGATATGTTTTATAAGTTATGTTTTGATTTTGAAAGACAAGAGGAATGTTTTAAGACATGATTATGAATTGATATGTAATGTTTTATGAAAGTTTTATATTCCGCGTAAAGTTTTAATTAACTCTGATATTTAGAACTGTGTTTATGAGTAAATCCAACACGAAAGTAGGGTTACCGGTAACGGGGCCTTACAAGTTGGTATCAGAGCAAAGTTCGAGAGATTTAAGCATCCTACATGCTTAGACTCGAACAGAGATTGGGATTTAAGTAAGAAAGGAAAGAAGATGCCAGTCCAAGAATGCCATGTGTCGCTCAAGCAAGATCAGTAAAGGTAAACTGTATGATTAAATGATATATGTTAATGAGAAAGAAAAGATATGTGAACGACAGGGATAGGAATAATTGATTGTTGATTTGACTAACTACTTAAGTAGAACCAGCACAAATAGACTCATAAAAGGAAGTGTATAGGACACGGAAAGTAACGTGATCAGCTAATCACAACTGGCCACTGTTATTACCTGTTAGCCTTACCATCCTTGTACTAAACGGTTCCTTGAGTGATGATGTTTGTGTTTTCCCCTTTAGAATACTAATGGCTGGAGCTGGAGAATTTGTTGAAACTGGGGGTCGCACTGGACGTCGTGGCAGGCCTCGTCTTGTCCGGCAACCTTCGATAGAAGAAGCTTCCCACACCGAAGATGAAGGAAGCGCAGCTGGAGGAGACCAGAACAACAACGAAGAAGTTCAACTTAGCCCCGCAGTTCAAGCAGCCATCGTTCAGGCTGTAGTTGCTGCAGTGAAGAACCTGAATCCCGAAGGATCTGCTGGAAGCCGTGAGCGAACTGCTAAAGGGGCGGGTGGTGATGGTAGAAAGGATGGGGAAAGTGAAAGAGGGGCCTCGAGTGGGGATAAGTCTGTGAAAGTCGATGATAGGAGAGGAGGACAAGGTGGGTGCAGCTATAAGTCCTTCAAAGGTTGTGACCCGCCTAAGCTGACTGGTTTAGGAGACGCAATCGCTACTCTCCAGTGGATAACCGCTATGGACAAGGTTATCCGCATTAGCGAATGCCGTCCCGACCAAGCTGTGGGTTATGCTACTCAGTCATTCGTAGATGAGGCTATGTATTGGTGGGAGAGTGTGGAGCAGAGGAAGACCCGTGAAGAGATCAAAGAGATGAAGTGGGAAGATTTGAAAGAGTTGGTAATGAAGAAGTTCTGTGCAGATGCCGAGGTTGAAAGAACGGAGATGAAGTTCCAGAATTTAAAAGCCGGTATGATGACGCATCGTGAGTATACCACGGAGTTCAACCGACTATCTAGGTTGGTGCCTGACATGGTTGACACTGAGGTCAAGAGAATCAAATGTTATGTGAGGGGGTTGCCACAAAAGGTCCGCATGTTAGTCAGGGCGATTCAACCTGCTACTTTTGATTCGGCTGTTGGACTCGCGGAAATGGTCTATGCTGACGTGGCCGCGGATGATAGGGTGGAAAGGGACGAAGAGAAAGAGAAGAAAGGGGTCACTCCTGCTAAACGACCCGGTACTCAGTTATGGAACTCCAAGGATAAGAAACAGAAAGTGTGGGAGAAGAGATCGTGTAAGACCTGCGGGAAGAGGCATGGTGGTGAGTGCAAGTGGGGTAAAAGTTCTAATGTTTGTCTCAAATGTGGAAAGGCTCATGGTGGAGAATGCAGAATGGGGTCGAATGCCTGTTATAAGTGCGGGAAGGTAGGGCATTATGCCAATGAGTGCAGTGCGAAGCCAGCATGTTACAAATGTGGCAAGACAGGCCATATGTCAAGGGAGTGCACTGAAGGTGTAGCTGGAGGTACTGGAAAGAAGGATGCCGATCAAGCTAGGCCCAGAACTAGAGCCTACATGCTGACCCAGGAACAAGCCAGGCAGATTCCGGATGTCGTCACAGGTACGTTTCTAGTGAACGATGTTTCCGCTTCTGTATTATTTGATTCTGGTGCGAATAGAAGTTTTGTAGCTACGACGTTTAGTAAACTAGCTAAAATGAAAGGCTGCCGAGTGTCTGAAACTTTTGTAGTAGAAACCGCAAGTGACACTTCGGTGAAAATAACAAAAATGGTTAAGAATTGTAAGATAGTGTTAGAGGGACATGAGTTCCCTGTTACTTTGTATGTTATGGCCTTAGGAGGGTTCGATGTAGTCTTGGGTATGGATTGGTTGTCTGAGTTTGAGGCTCAGATAGTATGTAAAAGTAAGATGATAAGGTTAAAGTCATTGGATGGTAGTGCGGTGACGGTTTATGGTGATAAGGAGAGTTATGGGCTTAATGTCATTTCGATGATAAAAGCCGAGGGTTTGTTAAGGCGAGGGTGCGGTGCCTACCTGGCGTATGTTGTCAACGCTACGGCCGAGACGAAAGAAATGAAAGATGTTCCTATTGTGCGCGACTACCCAGAAGTGTTCCCTGAGGATCTTCCGGGGTTGCCGCCGGAGCGAGAAATAGAATTTCAGATAGATTTAATACCAGGAGCCCAGCCCATCGCGAAAGCGCCTTACCGTCTAGCACCGTCCGAGATGAAGGAATTAATGTCCCAACTGCAAGAACTCCTCGACAAGGGTTTTATCAGACCGAGTGTTTCTCCGTGGGGCGCACCGGTTTTGTTTGTGAAGAAAAAGGATGGAAGTATGAGAATGTGCATAGACTATCGTGAGTTGAATAAGCTTACGGTAAAGAATAGATACCCCTTGCCTAGGATTGACGATCTGTTTGACCAACTGCAAGGTTCGAGTTGGTTCTCACGAATAGATCTCAGATCAGGCTACCATCAGCTGAAGGTGAAAGAGGTAGACATCCCTAAAACAGCGTTCCGAACGCGGTATGGACACTACGAGTTCCTTGTAATGTCATTCGGTCTAACAAATGCTCCTGCAGCATTTATGGACATGATGAATAGGGTGTGTCGACCGATGTTGGATAAGTCGGTTATCGTCTTCATCGATGATATATTGATTTATTCAAAGAGTGAGTCTGACCATGCCGAGCATCTGAGAGAGGTATTGGAAGTTCTGAAGAAAGAAAGGTTGTACGCCAAGTTTTCGAAGTGCGCATTCTGGTTAAGAGAAGTGCAATTTTTAGGTCATGTGGTTAATCCGGAGGGGATTACCGTGGACCCAGCTAAGATTGAAGCGATAACGAATTGGAAGACTCCGCAGAATTCGACTGATATACGAAGCTTCCTAGGGTTAGCTGGCTACTATAGGAGATTCATCGAAGGTTTCTCCAAGATAGCCGCACCGCTGACCGGTATGACCCGAAAGACGATAGTATTCAATTGGGGAAAGTTTCAGGAGGAAGCCTTTGAAGAATTGAAGAAGAGACTCACGCAAGCTCCAATCCTTACTTTACCCGATGGTGATGAGGATTTTGTTGTTTGTGCTGATGCCTCGCATCAAGGGTTAGGTTGCGTGTTGATGCAACGAGGGAAGGTGATAGCCTACGCGTCTAGACAGTTGAAGGTCCATGAGAGTACTTATCCGACGCATGATTTGGAGTTAGCAGCTGTAGTGCATGCTCTTAAGATATGGAGGCATTATCTGTACGGCACTAAGTGTACTATCTATACCGATCATAAGAGTTTAAAGTACTTCTTCGAGCAGAAAGAACTGAACATGAGACAGAGAAGATGGTTAGAATTGATAAAGGATTACGACTGTGAGATTAAGTATTACCCCGGTAAGGCTAACGTGGTCGCTGATGCGTTAAGTCGTAAGAATGAGGAAGTCCTTGTAACCGTGAAGTCATATAAGTTGATCATGAACTCAAGTCTTTTTGAAGAAATCATCAAAGTGCAGTCAGAAGTGTTAGTAGACGAAGGGTTAATAAAGAAAGAAAGGATTTATGGCCAGCAAGATGAGTTGATGGAAAACACTCATGGAGTTAAAACTAGATTTGACCGTATGTGGATTCCACGCCATGGTGATCTTAGAAGTCGAATCTTAGATGAAGCTCATAAGTCAAGGTACTCAATCCATCCTGGAGCTACAAAGATGTACCAAGACTTGAAAAGAGATTACTGGTGGCCAGGAATGAAGAATGATGTAGTGGATTATGTTATTAAGTGCTTAACTTGCTTACAAGTCAAGGCCGAGCACCAAAAGCCTTATGGGAAGATGCAACCGCTAGAGATACCTGAGTGGAAATGGGAACACATCACCATGGATTTCATAACTAAGCTACCTCGTACAGCTAAGCATCATGATACCATCTGGGTGATTGTGGACCGTTTGACCAAGAGTGCTCACTTTCTGCCCATACGAGAGGCCATCTCGTCAGAAACGTTAGCAAGCTTGTTCATCAAGGAAGTGGTAACCAAGCATGGAGTACCGTTATCGATCGTGTCTGATAGGGATACACGGTTTACTTCGAGGTTCTGGAAGAAATTTCATGAAGCTATGGGGACGAGGTTGAACATCAGTACGGCGTATCATCCTCAAACCGATGGACAGTCTGAAAGGACGATCCAAACCCTTGAGGATATGCTACGTGCTTGCGTTTTAGATTTTGGTGGAAGTTGGGATGATCATCTGCATCTGGCAGAGTTCTCCTATAACAACAGTTACCATTCGAGTATTGGTATGCCACCGTTTGAGATGCTGTACGGTAGGCGATGTAGAACCCCGGTGTGTTGGGGTGAGATTGGTCAGAAGGAAATGGGAAGTATAGAAGTGGTTCAAGAAGCGTCTTCAAAGTTCGATCAGATCAAAGCAAGAATGAAAGCCGCTCAAGACAGACAAAAGTCTTATGCGGATAAGCGGCGACGACCAATTGAGTTTAACGTTGGCGACTATGTGATGCTTAAGGTCTCGCCTTGGAAAGGAATTATCCGTTTTAGAAAGAGAGGGAAGCTAAGTCCGAGGTACATTGGACCATTTAAAATTTTGTATCGTGTGGGGGAAGTAGCTTATAAGCTGGATTTACCCGATGAGTTAGAAGGAATTCATTCAACCTTCCATGTTTCTCATCTGAGGAAGTGTCTAGCTGATGACACGTCTCACGTGCCATTAATGGACATCGAGGTTGATGAACAATTGAACTACATCGAGCAACCGATAAAGATCGTTGATCGCAAGGAGAAGCAGCTTCGTCACAAGATTATACCCTTGGTAAAAGTGATATGGAAACACCGCAAGGGATCAGATGCTACTTGGGAAGTCGAGGATGAGATGCGCAAGTTTTACCCTAGTTTGTTTATGTAATAGTTAGGTTTCGGGGACGAAACCTCTTTAAGGGGGGAAGACTTGTAACATCCTAAAATTTTTATAATGTTAAATAAAAGAAAGTTATGTTTAGTGATTTCACGTTTTAGTTATTTAATGTCGAGTAAGGAACGGGTCATGGGCTTAGATTACGTAAGATGGGTTAAATGAGAATGGGCCTTGGGTCCGTGGGCTTGAGAGATATAAATACCCATCCCAAGCCCAAGATATCATTTTATTTCCATCTTTCTCTTTTACACACTCAAAAACACACACATAACCGACCGAGATCCGAAGTCGAGACCCGAGATTTTGCTGGTAGATCTGAGTTGGAAAGGCAAGAACTAATCCCGCAAAGCTAATATTACTGAAAATGGTTAGGATTTGACGGGTTAATCGGACCCGAAACACAACTGCCCAAATCGGACCCCTAAAACGTCGATTTTAGGCCGATTTGATGGTTGGGATTTGTAGGCGCCGATCATACGATTCCGTGGGTACCAAAATCGAGTTATTTGGCTAAGAAACGAAGGAGTTATGGGCAAACAGATCTGCAGCGCGACAACTTCGCCTTCATCTGGGCAACTTCGCCTTCAAGCGATGAACTTCGCCTGCAAGCTAAGTTCGCCTGATGAACTTCGCCTGCAAGCCAAGTTCGCCTGATGATAAGTTCGCCTGAAGCCAAGTTCGCCTGATGGCAACTTCGCTGAAATGGTAACTTCGCCTAAGGTTTAACTTCGCCTAAAAGCCAAGTTCGCCTGAGGTTTAACTTCGCCTAAAAGCCAAGTTCGCCTGAGGTTTCACTTCGCCTAAAAGCCAAGTTCGCCTGAGGTTTAACTTCGCCTAAAAGCCAAGTTCGCCTAAGGTTTAACTTCGCCTGAAGCCAAGTTCGCCTAAGGTTTAACTTCGCCTAAAGTGAAGTTCGCTCAGAAAATAAATTAAAAACCTAATGGAAAATGTGTTAAGGCAGTTATCGAAAATAAAATTTTTCCAAGCTGACCTGGCAGCTTAACCCCAGCCAGGGGCTCTGCCCCTTGGACCCCGCTAGGGGCTGCCGCCCCTAGAACCCCGCTGCCAGGGGCGCTGCCCCCGGACCCCCGTTCGTTGTGGGTCATTTATAGATAGAAATACAAAGCGTGTAGTAGTAGTTAATTGATATGTGTAAATATTATACAGTTAGCCGAGCCCAGTTAAAGAAATGAATTACGATCAACGGCGAGCGTAACAGGATCCAGGTGAGTTTCTAGCCCCATTCCTTGTTATGTTTTCGGGGCTGTGTGCATACTTGATGTGTTGTTAATACATTTATCCTAAGTGATAAGTGTATGCCATATGTGATATATGTGATATGTATGAATGATTGCTTGATGGTACGTGAACGATCTTCGGATATTGCACGTACTGTCAGGTTGTAACGTTATAAATATGGCAAGTATGATATGTATGTTTACGTGTATGAACGTAATAAAGTTAATAAAAGAAGGAAATGACGGTTGTATGGTTGTATGGTTACGAAAAGGGTACCAAGCCCTAATAATACTCGAGGTATGTTGCATGGTTGTATGGTAACGAAGAGGAAACTGAACCCTACTAATATTCGAAAGCAAGGGACCAGACCCTTATAATATCTGTGATGTTAGGGACCAGACCCTTATAATATCTGTGATGTTAGGGACCAGACCCTTACAATATCTGTGATGTTAGGGACCAGACCCTTATAATATCTGTGATGTTAGGGACCAGACCCTTACAATATCTGTGATGTTAGGGACCAGACCCTTATAATATCTGTGATGTTAGGGACCAGACCCTTATAATATCTGTGAGGTTATAGGGCGAAAGGCTCTTTAAAACGTATGATTATGAATGTAAAGAAAGTATGTAAGTAAGAAAGAAAGTATGTAAGTAAGAATGAAGGTATGAGTACTTATGTGTGTATAAAAGAAAGTTATGAGGTTAAGTACGTATGTATGTAAGAAGGTGTTGTATAGTATTGTATGATTAACTAGAACTCACTCAGCGTAGCTGACTTTTAGTATGCACGCAGGTGAGTAGGATGAGACAGCTGACTTGAGTGGAGGACACATGGCAGAAGACTAAAGCCTGGCATCTGAAGATCTGATATGTTTTATAAGTTATGTTTTGATTTTGAAAGACAAGAGGAATGTTTTAAGACATGATTATGAATTGATATGTAATGTTTTATGAAAGTTTTATATTCCGCGTAAAGTTTTAATTAACTCTGATATTTAGAACTGTGTTTATGAGTAAATCCAACACGAAAGTAGGGTTACCGGTAACGGGGCCTTACACTTACCCACCTCGATGAGCTTTTGACCATTCATCATCACTAAGCAGCTGAGCTCCTTAACGAGTTCCTGCAGACGAAGCAACATTGCTGTCTGAGTTGCTTCTTTCATTTCAGAACAGGACTTCTTTGGAATTGGGCTGTTAATGCTAGCTTTGGAAGACATGATTTAGAGAATGGGTAAGGTGTGCATAAACAGAAAGTGAAAATGGCTCTTTATAGCCAAATATGCATGTAGGCATAACCTCATGCCTGGACGAGGCATGCCCCAAGCCTGCTTCACTGTTGTGTGCATTGATGAAAAAGCAACAAGTGCAGCACATATCAAGGAAAATGATCTTCTGAAACATAAGACCAAGCCTATGCCTAGGCACCTTTGTCTTTTCTTTTCTTACTTATTTGTTTATTTATTTATTATTAATAATAATAATTTTCTTATATATATATATATATATTTAATTGTAACGCAAAACTTAAACCAACTATTTAGATAGATTCTTTTTTTTATAATACGAAAATTAAAATAACTAATTAGATTGATTTTTTTATATATAATACGAAAATTAAAATAACTAATTAGATTGATTTTTTTATATATAATACGAAAATTAAAATAACTAATTAGATTGATTTTTTTTATATAATACGAAAATTAAAATAACTAATTAGATTGTTTTTTTATATATAATACGAAAATTAAAATAACTAATTAGATTGATTTTTTTTAAATAACTACTTACAATTTCCTAGTTTTGATTTGGGTCTTGGCGAGACCCGAGCATTATTTATTCGTTTTTGGGATGGAAGTGAACAATCTCCAAAGTTAGCTCGACCGGTCTGTCGAGATATTGTTTTAGGCGGTGGCCGTTAACCTTGAAATTGCTACCGTCATCATGTTCTACCTCCACGGTTCCGTACGGGAAGACTTTTCGGACCGTGTATGGACCCGACCACCGAGACTTCAACTTTCCGGGAAATAAACGCAACCTAGAGTTGTAAAGTAAAACACGATCACCCGTTTTGAATTCTTTGTTTTCTTTCAAAAGTTTATCATGTAACAAGTTAGTGCGTTCCTTGTATATTGTGGAATTCACATAAGCTTGATTTCTCAATTCCTCTAGCTCATGAATTTGCATGAACCGAGTCTCTCTCGCATCGACTAAGTCGAGATCTTAATAACGGCTTTCAACGCCCAGTAAGCTCGGTGCTCCAATTCCACGAGAAGATGACAAGCTTTTCCATAATCAACCTAAATGGTGTGGTACCGATAGAAGTTTTATGAGCGGTTCGTAAAGCCCATAATGCGTCATCTAACTTTTCAGACCAAATCTTACGATTTTGTCCGACTGTTTTCTCAAGAACTCGCTTATTGCCCCGATTAGTGACTTCAACTTGCCCACTGGTTTGCGGGTGGTATGGTGTTGAAAATCTGTGGTGGACACCGTAGCGAGACAATGCCTTTTCCATCTGGGCATTGCAGAAATGTGTTCCACGGTCACTAATGAGTGCTTTTGGGACACCAAAGCGCGAGAACAATTTTTTTAGGAATTTAACAACCACCCTAGCATCGTTGGTGGGTAAAGCCTGAGCTTCCACCCATTTTGAAACATAATCGACAACAACTAGGATGTACCGATTTCCAAACGAAGTCGCGAATGGTCCCATAAAGTCAATCCCCCAAACATCGAAAACTTCACAAACTTGTATGGCCTTTTGAGGCATTTCATCTCGTGTAGAAATGTTGCTCGCCCGTTGGCATGCATCACAAGAGTTTACAAGGTCGTGAGCATCTCGAAAGATGGTGGGCCAGAAGAAACCGACATCAAACCCTTTCTTTGCGGTGGATGTGACCCCATGATGTCCTCCTGTGGGTCCTTCATGACAATGTTGGAGGATTTTGGTTGCTTCATCTCCGAACACATATCGACGAATGACTTGATCGGCTCCGATTCTGAATAAGTGTGGATCCTCCCAAAAATAATGTTTGACATCGGAAAAGAATTTTCTTCTTTGTTGATGTGTCAAACCTTTGATCATGACCCCACTTGCGAGATAGTTGGCAATGTCAGCAAACCATGGACATTCATCTTCGTTTGTTTGGATATACATATGAAGTTCGTGGGGGGAAATTGTCATTTATATGGGACCCCACTAATTCTTGTGAAGCTGGGCATTCCAAAACGGGAGAGGTGGTCGGCTGCTACATTCTCGGCGCCTTTCTTGTCTTTAATTTCAATATCGAATTCTTGAAGAAGCAGAATCCATCGGATTAATCGAGGTTTAGCATCTTGTTTGCTAAAAAGATATTTAACGGCTGCATGTTCTGTGTAGACAATGGTTTTGGAAAGGATAAGGTAAGAACGAAACTTATCAAATGCAAATACTACCGCCAAAAGCTCCTTCTCGGTGGTGGTGTAGTTTTCTTGAGCATCATTGAGAGTTTTGATGGCGTAGTAAATAGGATGAAAGTGCTTATTATTTCCTCTGGCCCATCACTGCCCCAACTGCAAAATCACTTGCATCACACATGAGTTCAAACAAGAGTGTCCAGTCCGGATCTACCATGATTGGGGCATCAACAAGCTTATCCTTTAAAAATTGGAATGCTTTTAGACATTCCTCGGAGAACACGAAGGGAGCATATTTTTTTAGAAGTTGTGTCATTGTCCGAGCTATTTTTGAAAAGTCTTTTATGAAACGGCGATAAAAACCAGCATGGCTGTAACAACGTGAAAATTTCGAGTTCAAAGTATCAACTTTCCAAAGTCTAGGGACTAAAATTGCCAAAATCCAAACATGAGGGTTTAAATTAACAATTCTGATTTCCTGACCCATCGCGCTACGCGATGAGTCAGAGGAGAACCCCATTTCCTGACCCACGTGGCACACGGTGGCACTAGGTGCTGCCACGTGGCAACACTGCCGCAACGTGTAGCAACGCCTTCCACGTGTCGACACGTGGCAGGTCTATACCGTTGCGTCATCAGGCCTATATTGCGGTACGCGATAGGCCTGCCCAAGGACCTATCGCGTAGCGCGATGGGACACCAAATTTCGCCTATAAATAGCAAGGTCAGGGTTTCATTCTTGGCGTCCCACAACTCAGCTCTCTTACCTCTCTCTAACATATCTCTACAATACCACAATCGTAAATTCGATTTACCTCGATAAACGTGCTATATTTCCTCGTTAAGCGTGTCCCGAACCTTCAATTGTATACCGACGTTTCCTTAAAGAAGTTGTGCCACCCTCCACCCACATACCAAGAAGGTGTTGTTGAAATGGCAATGAGTCTCGATAAGAGTGTCAACGAGTATTGAAGTTTGGTGTACTTGTTTGACGATCGAGAAATAAAGCGGCGTCGGAGTGCTGCTCAAGTCCCTAGGATTCCGGTACGCCACTAAGGTTAGGCGTCATAATGAATTTAATATAATATAATATTATATTCAAGGCTTAGGCCTAAAGTCGAGGATATACTCGATATCTCGATAAAAGAAAAGAAATACAAACATAACAAAGAAAAGAATAAAGAAATGATATGTTAAGATAAACATATATATGTGTGTAAGTATTTATGTACATATTCTTTGTTATGAATTTGATATTTATTGAATAATGAGTATTCGTAAATAATAAAAGAAAAGATTACGTTTCTTGGAGAAGAAGAAACGTCGGGTTTTGAATATAAACTAAAGGTTTATAATTTACTTTTAAACAAGAGGTTTTTAAGTAAATAAGAATTGAACTAAAGGTTCAATCGAGGATTGAGATATAAGACTAAAGTTCTTAAGCCGGATCGTGTATCCAACTAACAAATATTTATACTCGTAACTATAGGTTCGAGATAAAGAAAAGGGAAAGACCCTTGGACGGTGAGTGAAGCCGATCCTAAAGAGATAAGGTTAATACGCCCCCAAACTTTTAAACTTGTTTTCAAATGAGTCAAACTTGTTATATGAAATTGTTTACAAGGAACTATGTGTTCCTAAAACCGTTATAACTATGGGTATAAACCTAGCCCTCAGGCTGTGATATACGTATGTCTGGATCCTTACATAGGTGGTACCATGCGATGTATGGGCATGATCGCACCACCCTTGGTCGTAGGATGCTCTCCTGCAGGGAGTACGACCGTATGTGTATATTTACGGGTACTTAACTAAGTCGAACGCTGCGGTGTTTGCTGAGGTGACCTAGCGTAGAGGCTCTAGTTTATAATGTGGTGTTTGACTTTGTTATTCCTAAGCCACGTTTGGCCAAGGCAGGCGTAGTCTCGAGGGGTAATAAAGTAAAAGAAGTTATTTTGCGTCAGCGTGTTCACCAACATTCGTTGATGACGTATTTTATTACATTTTTGCAGGTGAACAAGATTAGCGCTTGGAAGTGTCGAAGTGCTATAAATATCCGATGGCTCGGATTGTTTTGTAATAACTTAATATGGTGGTTTGTAAATTTATAAAACACATAAATATTTTGTAATAACTTAAAACGGGTGTTTTATAATCCCGTCTTTTGAATGTATATATAAATTACACTTTTGATCCTTAAAGTTTTATAAGTCTTCCGCAAATAAACGTACCTCTGATTTATTTACAAACACGATTCCAACTTATGGGTCGCACTCCTAGGCCCTAGACGGGGGTGTGACAATGGACAAGAAAACTTCGAATGGATTTGACAGATGTGGGTGGAGGAAGCTTTGAAATGGTCTCGATTTTTGCTTTATCGACCTCAAGTCCTGCCTGGGATATCTTGTGTCCCAAGACAATGCCTCTTTGACCATGAAGTGACATTTTTCCAGTTCAAAACAAGATTGGCTTCTTCACATCTAGTCAAATTCTCAAGACAATGATCAAAAGAATTTTCAAAAACAGAGAAATCATCCATGAATACCTTCATAGAGTCCTCGATCATGTCATGAAAAATAGCCACCATACAACGTTGAAAAGTGGCCGGGGAATTACATAGTCCAAAGGGCATTCGCCGGTAGGCAAATGTGCCATAAGGGCATGTGAATGTCGTTTTCTCCTGATCTTCAGGGGAGATAGGAATTTGGAAGTATCCAGAAAAACAATCAAGAAAACAATAATAAATCTTCCCTGATAGACGCTCAAGCATCTGATCAATGAAAGGAAGGGGGAAGTGATATTTTCTTGTGGTGTCGTTCAGTTTGCGATAATCAATGAAAACTCTCCAGCCTGTGACGGTTCTCATAGGAATTAATTCATTCTTATCATTTGTTACAAGCGTCATACCACCCTTTTTTGGTACCACCTAAACTGGGCTTACCCAAGGGGAATCGGAGATTAGGTATATCAATCCAGCATCGAGCAGCTTAATGACTTATTTCTTTACAACGTCTTGCATGTTTGGATTAAGACGTCTTTGATGTTGCACGACTGGTTTGAAGTCCTCTTCCATCAGGATTTTGTGAGTGCAAAATGATGGACTGATTCCTTTGATGTCCATGATTTTCCAAGCAATTGCTTTCTTGTGGAGTTTGAGAACTTCAAGCAATCTTTTCTTTTCCTCATTTGATAATCAGGAAGAGATGATAATGGGTAATTGAGATTCACCATCGAGACAGGCGCACTCGAGATGGGAGGGAAGTTCCTTAAGTTCAAGAACTGGTGGATCTTCAACTGAAGGTTTCCCCTTTGGTTCCAATTTGCGGTCAACGGTCTCGTACGCATCTTGGTGTTCACTTGCCTCCTGATCCTCAGTGGATTGCTCCTCATGGAGGATGGCGTATGCCTTTTTCTCAACCAGCTGAGTGTTGCATGCTTCCTTTTCAATGGTTTCACGAAGGTGACAACTCACTATAGACCCACACACGTCAATATAATAAACTGAATCATCAGTGTGTTGCGGGTGTTTCATGGATCTGCCTATATCGAATGTTACCTCCTCATCTTCAACCCTTAGTGTGAGTTTGTCTGTGCAAACATCAATGAGAGCCCTAGCGGTGGCTAGAAATGGTCTTCCTAAGATGAGGGGTACAGATTTTTCCTTGTCCATATCGAAGATTACAAAGTCCACCGGAAAAACAAATTTATCAATTTTGACTAACATGTTTTCAACTATGCCCCTAAGATACTTCACTGATCGATCGGCCAGCTGGATGCTCATGCGGGTTGGTTTTGGCTCTCCTAGTCCTAGTTTAGAAAAAACTGCATAAGGCATCAAGTTAATTCTAGCTCCGAGATCAGCTAGGGCATTGCTGACAAATAAATCTCCTATCAAGCAAGGTATCGTAAAACTCCCTGGATCGGTCTTCTTTGTCGGTAGCTTGTTTTGGAGGACAGCAGAGCATTCTTCATTTAGAGTCACATGTGATAGCTCTTCCAACTTTCTCTTGTTTGTCAACACATCTTTCAGAAACTTTGCATATTTTGGCATTTGTGAGATTGCTTCGATGAAAGGAAGATTGATATGCAATTGTTTGAAGAGTTCAAGGAATTTGCCATACTGGGCTTCCATCTTTTCTTTCTTAAGACGGTTTTGGGTAAGGAATGGGTGGGACATATGGTTTTACTGGATCTCTGACGTGTGCGGTACTTGCTGGGACTTGCCGATCGTGCACCTTGTCTGGAATCTCAGTCTCATCATCAACTGGCTGTGATGGGGATACCACATCTTTAGTGGTCTTGCCACTTCTTAATGTTATGGCATTAGCCTGAGCATTTGGGTTTATTACTGTGTTGCTTGGAAGACCACCGGGTTGTCTTTCAGAAAGCAACTGGGCTAGTTGACCCACTTGATTTTCGATGCTTTGTAAAGATGCCTTCTGATTCCTTAACTCTGCCTCATTCTTCTGGAACCTTTCTTCGGTTAATTTTTTTGAAGTTTCAGTACTGGCTAAGAGCCGTGTTAAAAGAATCTCCATAGTATCCCCACTGTTTGGGTGTTGGCTGGTGCTTGGCCCTTGGTTGTGGTATTGAGGCTTTGGTTGGGCTGGATGAGTTTGGTTTAAAAGGACGTTTGTCAAACCCAGGCAGTGTTTGATTGTTTGCTCCATCCTTCCAACTGAAATTAGGATGATTCCTCCAACCATGGTTATATGTGTTCCCGAAGGTGTTGTTTTGTCGGCTCACGTAATCAACATCTTCGACCATCATGCTTTGCTGGCAATATTTCGTTTTGTGTTCACCCCCACAAGTGTCGCACTTAGTCTTTGCTTTCACCAACTCTGTTTGTAGTTTCTCAAACTTCTTTGAGAGTGCTTCGAGTTGTGCAGTGACAAGAGTGTTAGAGTCAACATGGTGCATACCCTTGTGTGATGTGGTTGATCGTGGTGGGTTGCATGCAAAGCTTTTCTTTGCTACTTTCTCTAGAACCGCAAATGCTTCGTTGGGAGATTTGGTTCCGAGATCTCCACCGGCGATTTGATCAATTGCCTGCTTGTTTTGGCTAGATTGGGTGTCAAAGAATGTTTGAACTTAGAGCCATTTGTTCAACCCATGGTGTGGGCATCTTCTTAGCAAGCCCTTGTATCTCTCCCAAGCTGCATGCAGCGACTCGTCTTCGTCGGTTACCGAATCCGGTAATGCTGGCTCGGTACTTTGCGGTTTTGTCTGGTGGAAAGTATTTCAGGAGGAACTGCTCTACCATCTGGTCCCAATTGGTAATTGTGCCAGATGGCAGTGACTCTAGCCAATCCAAGGCATGGCCTCGGAGAGAGAATGGAAAAAGCTTGAGCCTACTTTGGTCCTCAGAGCAGTTTTCGATTTTGAAAGTACCGCATATTCGTAAGAATCGAGAGATATGAGACAAGGGGTCTTCATCGAGAAGTCCATAGAATTGAACAGAATTTTCCACCATATGTATGATGTTGGATTTGATTTCGAAGTTTACAGTGATTTTTGGTGGTGCCACGCCACTTCCATAACCTTCGAGGGTCGGCTTGCCGTATTTGTAAGGCTCCGTTCCTGGTGCCTCATTTTAGCGTCGGATTTACTCATAAACGCAGTTCTACAAATCAGAGTTTATTAAAACTTTTGCGGAATACATAAAACCTCAGTTATTCATTACAAAATATTCAATCTTCTCTTTAAAAACTTAACGTAAAACATCACATTTAAAACATCATTTCTTCCATCATCAGATGCCAGTCGTTCAATCCATGTCATGTGCCATCCTCATGCCGGCTCTTTAGTTTGCTCACCTGCGTGCATACTAAACGTCAGCTACGCTGAGTGGGTTCTAGTTAATCAAGCAACTTATCATACAACCACTACATATATCATATATGTATCCGAAGACACATAGCCCACTATCTGACCTGCTCACCTTACCACTTAACCTCTTATTTATCCCTACCACCTAACCACTTTAATAACGAATTAACGTTATGCCACTTTGCCACTTATAACGTTTAACCACTTTGCCACTTTAATAATGTATAACGTTATGCCACTTTGCCACTTTAATAACGAAGTCACGTATAGGCTTACCCTACCACGTACTACCGTCATGCCACTAACACTCTTAGTAGACTCTTGCCACTTCTAACACAATCTACCTCTACTTGTCTACAACACACTTCCTATCATTACATCATTTACATAATAAACAAGTCACATCATAGCATTCATACACACTAACAACCTCTTGGGAATCACTATCCTTGGCGATACGTGCAATATCCGAAGATCGTTCACGCACCGACAAACATTATATAATAACTACCTCGTATGACTTCTATAGCATACACTTACCACTTAATGTAAGTGTATTCACACTTCACATCGAGTATGTACACAGCCCCGAAAACATAACAAGGAAATGGGGCTAGAAACTCACCTGAATGCGATTACTTCTTCTGTTAATGGTTATTCCTTCTTGAGCTGTGCGTGACTAACTGTATAATAATTATATGTGTCAATTAACTACCACTATTCATATCGTCTTTCTTGTCTCAATCATTACCTACAACGAACGGGGTCCGGGGGCAGCGCCCCTGGCAGCGGGGTTCTAGGGGCGGAAACCCCTAGCAGGGTCCAAGGGGCAGAGCCCCTTGCTGGGGTCGAGCTGCCAGGTCAGCTTGGAAAATTAAAGTATTATTTAATTCTTCATCTCATTTTCTATAACGAATTAAGTCTAATTCGTTATCCAATCACACCCTAATTCGTTATCCGCTTCGTTACTCTGTTTCGTTAGCTGAACATAGCGAATTGGGTAAGTAACGAATCACTTGATTCGTCTGATTCATTATCTCGGTTCGTTAGCCTTAGTTCGTTATCTTGACGCGAGCCGATTCGTTATCCTAATGTAACGAATGGGTAGATAACGAATTAAAGGCCCATTCGTTATCAAGCCACACGAAGGAGTCCCATTCGTTAGGAACGCGTAACGAACTGATAAATTATAACGAATCACCCTTGTTCTTATCCGGACTTTGACTTAGAGTCAAAGTCAAAATCGTCAAGAACAGTATTCAGTCAACATATCTCGGATCTGCAATTAGATCTTCGTTTCTTAACGAAATATCATGATTTAGGTATCATTGGAATCGTCTATGCAGCGCCTACAAACCCCAATCACTTAATCATCCAAACATTCGCGTTTACATGGTGCGATTTAGGCCTTTTTATTACGGGTTTCTTTAGCTTAACAATTAACTTATCAAACGTTAATCAATTTCAGTAAGTTTAGCTTCATTGGATTCGTTTTTACCAGACTAAGAAGATCTATGATTTCCAGACTAAATCCGAACTTAAACGAACAAGTTCTCGATATAAACGTACCTTAAACGAGTCGGTTTACGGACACGGTTAAGCCTTGATGTTGTTTTGGTCCGTCACGACGTTCCAGCACCAACAAGCTTGGGTTTTCGCCTTCGGATCTTAGGTCGGGTTTGTGTGTGTTTTCCAAGATGTAGGCTATGGTGTAATGATGATTAATAATAATGGAAAGGATTAGGGTTTAAGGGGTATTTATACTCCTTTAAGCCCATGGACCTAAGGCCATCTTTCCTTTTTGGTCCATCTTTACTTCCATCAAACCAAGCCCGTTACCCCTTTATCCTTAGTATTATATTATTATTATTCCACTAACTCAGTTAATTTACCCGACGCGAATATTATATTTAATATTATTTCTAGAAATTTCGGGATGTTACAGTAATGGTTCATGTTAGGTTCATTTTCTGCCCATTTTGTTCCGCCATGTTTTGTTCCGTTATAGTTTCTTCGGTTGTTACGTCCGCAAACGCCTCGTTTTCTATTGTCTCAGCTACTACACGTGAATGGTTGCGTAACCTTTGGTGAAGGTGACGTTCGGGTTCCGAAAGTGGTGAAACAAGCTCAGGTGCGGGCGTGGTGGACATTCATTACTTAAGAAAATAAATAAAGAAACTAAACAAGTAAAAATGAACTACAAGTAAAGCGGAAATAAACAAACTTTTTTTTAATTAGACCAAAACTAAATAAACTAAAATGAAAAAAAATTATTTTTTTAACAATTATAAACTACGGTTAAAATAAAAAACTTAGATTAGTATTAAAATTTTACCGTGTCCCCGACAACGGCGCCAAAAACTTGATGTGGTGTGAGATATATATATTTTTATTAAAGATTTTTCACATTTTGTCAAGTTTTAAAAATGGTTTTCACCTAGACTTAACCACACACACAAAAGGCAAGTGTACCCGTCGTGTGGTAATGTAGTAACGGCGAGAATCGAGTATCAATCCATGAACAAGCAAATTTTAATATCAAACCTTTGCAAATATAATAACCGTGAGAAATGAGCTTAATTGATTTGTTTTTAATATTAATTTTTTTTAGAAAAACTCGTAACAATAAATTATGGTAAACTTAACTTAGAATCCACTTGACTCCTAATGATGGTAAACTTAAATATATATGATAAATTCACTATTTTGTTTTAAAAAGAATAGTTTCTAGTTATAGATAACCATCCAAATGATTTTTTGGAAAACTTAGTATGAATTATACAAACTAATCACCTCAAATCATACTATAATGTAAGTGAACCTTTATGTTGAAATTTAAAGATATAGATTATCATTCAATTATGAAACTCAAATCTAACAACCGGTCGGAAAGATTACATGAACAACACATAATCCACCTATGGTTGATTAAATTAAACTAAGTTCAAGTATTCCCTTGATTTATGAATTTTCAACCCAAGTGTAATATTAAAATAGTTGTGTTAGCAAATTATTTATAATATTACTTAACAAGAATATCAATTCATAACAAATGTTCAATCTTTTCAAACCTAAACATGAGGATATGTGTTTAACCAATTTTCATGTACCATACAAGAATTATTTTAACTATTTCTAGATTAAAAGTTATAAAGTTGCATTAACAACATTTATAAATAAATAATAAAATCAAGAGTCTTTCAACATAACAAGATGTACCATTTATAATTCTTGTATATTACTTTCAATTGTTTAAACACAATATTTCATCAAAGGATAACCAAAATTAGTCATTATTTTAACATAAAATTATCATATATTAATTCCAACCATCAAAAGTTGTCAAGTTTCATAATGGGTTAAGGTGATATAAAGAGTTTTAGCTCATGATAATTATAAAAGATACACCAAAATAGAAGAATATAGCATTCATGTTTAATATTAAGATAATCTAACCAAGCTAGATAATTATGATGATGCTAAGACTTCTTCTTGATGTTGTATGAAGGTTCAAGAGCTTCTCTTAGTTTTCTTTAATGGATTATGCGAGTGAAAGTGTGTTTTTCTCCAAAATTGTGCACACCCAATGAGCAACATGCATGGTCTTTATATAGGCTCACTATGCACAAGGCATGACCCATGCTTAGAAGGGGCATGGCCCATGCTGGTCCCCTTGTAGTACGCCACATGCTCCCTGATGTACCATTTGGCATATAGCTAGGCACGGGGCATGTCTGGTCTAGGCTTGGGCTGTGCTGGTCCCTCATCATTTAATGCGCATGAAACTAATTTGTACTTTCTTGGCAGGCTTGATTGGCATGGGGCATGCATGGGTGAGGTATGGCCCTGTGTGTCTTCAGAAAGGGGGACAGCCAACAGTGTACTTTGTTTTGTCATTTTCTGAGGAGGCGTGGGGCATGTCTGCCTGAGGCACAGCCCCATGCTTAGCTGATGTGTCATCAGATAGAAATGGGGCATGCCTGGCTGAGGCTTGGCCCATGCTTAGCTGACAGACTCTCATTTTTCTTGATTTGTTTCTTTGTTTTTCTTCATGTTTGGTTTTCTAAGCTCATTTTTCCTATAAAAACAAATAGAGGCTTATTAGAACCGATTCTCAATAATATTATCACGAAAATAACATAAATCGGGAATAAAATGGTGCAATAAAGATGTATAAATAATTATACATCAGTAATAATCGATTAAGGTTCTATACTTTTATATATATTTTGAATAAAATCTTGGGTAATGAAATACATTGGTTGCAACGTTAAGCGAAGTAACCTAGTTGGAAAAACTTCTTTTTATTATAGAAAGTAATTAACCAACATAAAATAAATATAAATATATGAAACAACGTTTCAAACGGTTTCAAATGCTTAATAATATTAGTATTAAAACTAGGAAAATCGGTTTTAAATAATCCCAACTATGTCATATTGATAAATATCAGTCCCAGTTTTATATTTGCTTGCTGGCAGTCCCAACTATTTATGTATTTGTTTTTAACAGGCCACGACTAACGGATATTAACTCCGTTAGATTTTGTCTGACGTGAACATCCCAGTTGTCAAAAATCATCTTACGTGGAGCGATACGTGACGGCTGACTGTGTATTATTATTATTATTATTATACTCCCCATCTCCCTTTTTTTCTTAGTCCACCCCTCGTTTCCCCAGCGAGCCACCACCACCACCCCTCATTTCCCCAGCGAGCCACCAACACCTTTTTCAAACCTGCAATTTCTTTATCAAAATATTCTTCCATGGCCTTCTAATTATCCACACTAAACTCTTCCCAAAAAACAAACACACAAGAATCATACCCAAAACGAGCCATGTGCTTCCGATCAACCCTAAATACTCAGGTAATAAAGTTTCAGATCCATAGCCGTAGTTGATTATCAAATCCAGATACAGATCTGATTTTCCAATTCATGGCATGAACTTTTATCGCGTATTGAACAATGAAGTGGGTAAATAGAAGTTAGGGTTAGGGTTTGCAAGGTTCCAGCCATCACCGTCGGGTCAGATAGAGATTAGGGCGGTGGCTTGTTGGACAGCGGCGGTGCCGCCGCCGATTATTATGTAGTCGTAGGTGTCTGTTAGTGGAAGGTCGGTTGCATTGAAGGTGAATTGCATGTACGGTGAACCTAGGGTTTGGTAATATGTAAATTAGTTGAAATGGTGATTAATAATAATAATAATACATAGTCAGCCGCCACGTATTGTTCCACGAAAGATGATTTTTGACAGCTGGGATGGCCACGTCAGACAAATACTAACAGAGTTAATATCCGTTAGTCGCGGCCCGTTAAAAACAAATACATAAATAGTTGGGACTGCCAACAGTCAAGTGTAAAGCTGTGATTGATATTTACCAATAGGGCATGGTTGAGATTATTTAAAACCAATTTTTCTAACTATAATCTTATTTCATTTATGTCATTTTGTTTCAAATGCTTAATAATATTAGCATAAACCTGACTTATGATTATTTTTATTAAATTAATGTGATATATAATATGATAAAAACATGTTGGACAACTATTAAAGTGAACATCTTAGTCGGGGTGGACCTCACATTCTAACAATACCTTTTACAAGGTTAACGTGCATGTGAACATATGACAAAGTACACGTACTAAATTGATTTGTAGCCCATTAAAATTGAAATGACTCAACGAATCATTGTATTCGTTTAAGATATTGTTTAACTTGCATACAATAAAATAAGGGAAAATTCCCTAAATAACCTATATGAAAAGAGAGAAAAATAAAAAGATCCAAAAAGTTTCAACTTTCCCAATATGATCCAAGTAATTTATACTGGGGTGACGCTTTGAAAATATAATCGACGGGATTCAAAAACCATTTAAAAACTGACACGTGTCAACAATCTGACAATCCGACCATATTTTTGAAAATCTTGGGGGTTTCGTTCAAATTTGTTTTTTAAATCTTTTGGTAAAAAGCAGTCTTTCCAGACGGTTTTTTATGTTTCTTATCTTATCCGTTCAAATTATTATTATCCCTGACTTATTCCACATCTTCATCTTCTTCATCAACATCTTCATATTCTTCATTTATAATATTATAATAAACATCCGTCCAAAAACCAACACTCCTCCGTCATCACTCGCTCTATCTCTTCACCGTCGAATTCTTCGGTGCTTTCGTCCTCCGTCTATTGCCTCCACGACTTCCGTTGGCGTTATCGTTATCGATGCTCCAAACGTTATCCTTCCCCTTCGCTGATGCCATTACCGGTTTACGGATCTGTTGTGGTTTAAGTTAGTGCACAAAAGACGCGAATACGGCTGCCGGAGAGAGGTTAAGGAAAGATATGAAGATGAAGATGATGGAAGAAACCCTAGTGACTGTGTGCCGGAATCTATCCAGTGTGTTGTTATTGAAGCCTCCATCAATGGCTACTGGAAGGTTTGCTGTAACGGTAGTAAGCCAGGATATTGTTTGATAGTTGCTACTTGATTGAGGGAAATATAAACAAAATTAAATTTGATTTTCTTAATTTGTTTGCTCTGTAGTGTGATGTGTATCCTCCAATTGGCTACATATAAGAAGGAACCCACATGTCCCCAATGCAAGCAAACCTTTGACTCCCTCAATATCCATCGATCTCTTGATGGCTGGTACACATTTTTTAACTAAAGATGATGATGATGTTGAAGATTTAGACGAAAATGTGAAATAACTTGGGGATAACAATAATTTGTACGGACCAGATAAGAAACATAAAATAACCGTCTGGAAAGACTGTTTTTTACAAAAAGATTTAAAAAAAAGATTTGGACGAAACCCCTAAGATTTTTAACAATATGGTCGGATTTGTCAGAATGTTGTCACGTGTCAGTTTTTAAATGGTTTTTGAATCTCGTCTGTTATATTTTCAAAGCGTCGCCCCAGTACAAATTACTTGGGTTATATTGGGAAAGTTGAGACTTTTTGGATATTTTTATTTTTCTCTCTCTTCGTTTGGGTTATTTAGGGAATTTTTCCATAAAATTACTATATTTATTCATAGTCCCGTGTCTATGTTTATTAAATCTATAACAATACAAAGAAAATTAACATATACTAATTGTACATCTAAGCAAATCTCATATCGACCGTAGACGAGAAAAATTATTGGTTCATAAGAAAATGTCTCGTCTGTTAAAATTATCTTGTCTGTTAAACTACTGATTAATCAAAAACTGTGTAAACCTTATGTTATAGTATTATCTAAAATCTAAATACATTTTTGTAACACGAGTGATTTGTACACCTAAAGCTTGTATCATTTAACAATATATTTTGCTTTGATGGCATTATTCCACACATTGTATATTGTGATTTTGAAGCAACTTTTTAGCATTCAAATCATCTTCAAGGCACCTGCAAAATGTTGCTTGAATCATACACAACAACAATGGCTGAAAACACCAAGATTTCAAAAACAAATCATAACCCGAGTCGAAAAAATCGGTTTTTACACAAACCCACAAACTAAACCATACATCAATATATCAACTGCTCTCATTGATCCCAGAAGACTCACCAACATCTTCACTTCTAACCACCTGTTCAACCACTTTCCCTCGGTTCCTACCGCCATCAACCGCCTTGTTAAACCGCTCAACCCAAACATCATAATCAACCGCGTACGGCGTCCCAACAATCCCATCAATATAATCTGCAAACGCCTTTAACAAAGACGATACTTCACCGAGGTACTGTTGAATCACTCGCTTCCGCCAACATCTTTCCCGCCACTTTAACGCTGACTCGATCGAGTCAACCTGATCTTGACCCGTCATTTTCCCGCCACAAATGTAGTAAAGAACATAAACGAGACTCTCGGCGTCCGATGAAGGACAAAGTTTACCATGCTGTAACGCGTATGCAGACGAGAACTGTAGGTTCACGGCCGGACACGTGTCTTTATCGTCCAAAACCGCGCGGCCCCACGAAACCAAAACGTAAAAACCGTTTGTTGTTATTATGTTTTCGGGACATATGTCGCCATGCTGGACGTTTGCTGACTTGGCACTTTTGAGAGCTGACAGGCTGTCACGACAGCAACGGATCGCGTCATCGGAAGTAAACGGGATGGATTTTGTTGACAGCGGTTGCCCGGTGGGATGCACGACTAGAATCGGTGTACCACATGACGGGTGATCACACCTCCCTTTCGGACTCTGTCGGTTACAGTTACCTGAATGCAAGATTCTCCCGTGAGAAACGATTTGAGGAAGATTCTTGCTGCAGATTCCTTGGTCTGCGAAAATGTTTAGAATCTTTGTTTGTCGTTGGACTTGATACCATAAACTCATATCTTCCCATGACGGATCTAGTCGCGTCGGGTGGGCCCCGACATACAACATTAATGGCTCGGTCGGAAACTCTAATGAAAACGCTTCATAACAACACCCGTTCCACCCGTGCAGCAAGTCTTGTACCTGAAACCGATCTTGAACCGCTTCAAGTTCCAAGATTTCTCCTTTCTCTAGCTTCAACCTGTGATTTTGACTCGGTTTCTCGACAATCTCGACGCTTTCAACCTCATGATCAAAGGGTATTATCATCTTTTCACCTTCTCCTCCCAGCCGCCGCTCGACCCGCCTTTGATGAAGGCGGCGACTGTGATCCGTCGCTAGCGACATTAACGACCTTTTCGACTCACCGCACCAATGAGCGATCGAGTAATATGTCGCTAAAACAATCTGCAAGCATCCCAAATCTCTCCAGTTTGCATTTCCTAACTTGTTCCAAATTCGGTCAACTTGAGAAACTTTGACTTCTGCATGGTTTATAATCCAACTTACCACCGACAAATACGGATTACCCGATAATAGTTCAAGTCTTCCCATATCGCCTTCGAGTTTAACAACCCCACCAAAAGTGGAATCAAGAACCAAAACATAAGCGCAGTCATTGCTAGCCGATGTATACTTGCTTAACGTTCTCGACAGCATTATACGTGCAGCAAAAAACAAAGCTTTACATATAGAAGAAGCCGACAATGTTAACCCATCTTAGTTTACAATACCGGGCCCAAAAACTGCAAAGTGGACGACCTGGTCCCACCTTACATGCGGGTCAGATTCGTTTCTTGAAACTAAAGCAGCTCCACATAGAGAATCGAGTCTTCTTCTTGCTATTGCTTTCTCCACTGTGTAAAATTTGGATCCCGAATAACGGGGACACCATATCGAAAATGGGGATGACCCGTTTTCATCCCATAATGTGTGCCATAAAGAATCAGTTATAGCATGCAAAAAGTCTTCAAGTGCTAAGAATTCTTGTTCTTTTGAGGTGTGAGAGCATGGCATGCGGTGTAACTGTTGAAATAACACGGATTCCAATGCGAAATCGAGGTTTTGTAACTCGTCGAGTGAAAATGGTGACGCAAAACTGTTATCTGTGACCCATTCTTCAAGGTGGTGTGTGAATAAATTGATGTCGGTGAGGTTTCTTGCGATTTCTTTGGTTGTTTTTAATGCTTGTTCTGAGCTTGATGCACTGCGCGATGATATAACTGTATTTGGAAGGTTTTAAAATTAGTTGTTGGAACTTATAAGTTGGATAAACTAAACAATTAACTGCATATTATTAGACTTATGGTGCAAACCTGATTCAGTTTTTCTGAAACTTCCATCTAAACTTTGTCCACCAACCGAACCCAAATCGTATTGACTTGAACCTAAACATGTAAGGATAACATAATGTCGTTTATACGTCTGTATAGTATGAAAATAAAGTACTTTTAAGAATCTTTAACCTGTTATGCTAGCATAGATTTTATTTTGGGATTCCTAAGGTTGTGTTTGGATGTGTATTTGTCACAATGATAATAATGGCTTTCTGATTATTTAGTGTCAAAATAGCTAAATATGGATAAGCAGATAAGATACTGTATAAAAGTGAAACTTTAAATAAATGTAAAATTACACACCTAACCTGACTCTAATCAACTGATGATCTAATAATCCAATCCTAAAAGGGGTAAATTGGTCCAATGTTACACCCCTACGCAACTACTAATCCTGATAAAGACAGTAACTTTATCTACACACGTCTTATTTTACGAGTTCAGGGGTGTTTGGATGCGCGTTTTCAAAATCCAAACCGGATAATCTGGTAGTCTGATAGGGGTACTTAGGTAATCTTACACTAGTTTCTCCAAATCTGGTTACTTTGACCTTAAAAATCACATTCACAACAAGGGTCAAACACTCATTTCCAAACACCAAAACCGGATAATTTGGTAGTCTGATAGGGGTATTTAAGTAATCTTACACTAGTTTCTCCAAATCTGGTTATTTTGACCTTAAAAATCATAATCACAAAAAGGGTCAACCCCTCATTTCCAAACACCCCTTCATAGACACCAATGAACAATTAGGGCAAACTGTGCAGGAATAACCTAACTTAACTTAACTTGACTTGACCAATCCACTAGCATTACATACTTAAAAACACTGTAATAAGCAAAACCCAACTTCATTAAACATGTCTAATTCAACAGAAAGCAACAAACTCCAAGAATCAAGAACAAGAAAGTTGAAAAAGAGTCACCTATTTGCATATTGGTGTCTGAAAATGTGAAAAAGCTGCAAGATTTAGAAAGCCCAAAATGGGTTTACTTGAATATAGCATCTTGACATCTTCAACACCACTCACTCACCATGGAGCCCAATGTGGTGGAGTAAAGAATGAAACCCTGATTACAGACAGACAGATAGATTATTATTAGTATTATTATTAGAAATGACAGAAAGATGTAACATGCCAAAATAGAAAAGAAAGAAAAATATTTGAAGGGAAAAAAGAAACATCAAGACAAGAGCTTACAATGATGAAGATGATGCTGATGATGCTTCCCACTCTCACCTCCACCCACAACCCACATATGTTTTTTGTTTTTTGTTTTTTGTTTTTTTTAAGGAATATATATTTATATAATTTAGTAGTTTGGTTTTTCTTGTCTGGTCTTGTGGTTTACTGGTCTTTGAATCTTTGTTTTGAAGCTCTCTCTCTTTTTTTTTTTTTTTTGAAGCTCTCTTGATTCCCTATAGACAGACCCCATTTTCAATGACATATATTTAAAGTAATTTCAGTCACAATTTTCAAGGTGCATAAAGATTAAAGATGAGTTTTTTATTTATTTATTTTTTGTTTGGTTCATATAGTTTTTTAATAAATGGAGTTTGCCTTGTATGGTTGTATGTGTGTGAACCATGTGTCAAAGTGAAGGAAATAAAACAAAACAATTAAATAAAGGAGGGTGATGGTTTTTTTTTCTGGAACGAAAGTGAAAGAATAAGACTGGTATTTTATTTTTATTTAGAGAAAAACAAATAAAGTGTTTTTTTTTATGTTTTATAATAAGAAATAATGAAATATACTTGTTTTAAGTTTTTTAAGAAAGAAACACGAGTTTAGGTGGGGTTAAACGGGCAATTTATAGAATGTGGTTAACCAGAAGTCTAGAATCCCAAGGCGTGGTATGTGGAGATTTGCAAATACAAGGATGAAAGGGGAAACAACGTGTGGTGATGGTTAGAACGGAGAGATGTTTCCGGCTTTGAAAAGCGTCATAATCGTCTTTACTAGTAAGCTTTCGGGTGGGTGGGTTTTTCCCGAAGCTAGAGGCGTTTAAGGGTTCTGTATGACTAGGTTGTGTCAGCTGGCGGTAGCCTTTTGCCATTAGGTTACCCCGTACGGAGTACCTAAACAATTATATTTTTGTTGGTCGTTAAAAAAAAGAGAAAAAATAGACGGGGAGAGAGTGAATAAATTTTCTTAAAGAGTTAACTACTTTTTGTACCCATGTGGTAATGGGTGGATGCACTTTGCAACCTCACTAATGTAGTTTGCAACAAAACCATTAGGGTGAGACCTACAAACTGGTTGAGCAAATAATTGAATTTGGTGGTAGGGATAATCGTTTTCAATACCGGTACCGATTTGGTACCGTCGATACTGAATTTGTACCAAGTTTTGAGTTTTCGGTATCGATACGGTACCGGTATTTCCCGAATTTTGCACGAAATATCGGTACCGTACCAAATATTTCCGGTACCAAATATTTTCGATTTTCAAAATCGAAATTTTCGGGATCGATACTGGTACCATACCGAGCTATCTATGTTTGGTAGTTAGGACAAGAGAGCAACTGAAAACCAAGGGAATATATTCGTGCACTGGTCTGTTTTGTCCCTTTTGAACATTGTTGACTGACCAAGTTCTCTTGTAAACAATTAAAGAAAATAAAAATAATGATATATTATTGATCATGTTTAATTATAGAAAATATATAATAACATAATTACAGTATTAATTTTAACTACTTCGTTATAGATATCTCTTTTTTTTTTTCAAAGCCTAAACGCTTGCGCTAGGAAATGAATAATATGTGGTCGTTACTTTGTCATAATAGAAGTAACGAACTATTAATTTATTATTTTTTTTATGTTTAATCAAGTGTCAATCATCAATCAAACCAAATAACACATGATGACGTTAATTGTCTCTCTCAAGACAGAAACATATAATTCTAAATAAAACTCACATGCTTTGATTAGGTCCAATTAAAGATAAACTTGAACTCTTAATTAAAAATAAATAAATTTCCCTCACTCTTTACACCGCATTATTTTGATTTTTTTTGTTGTGAACCCATTTTACTTTAGAGGGTTTTTTTTATGCCAGCACAATTCTAGTCATCTTAGCCCGTGGTTGGCTGGCTTGCACATATTTATGTTTCAATGACTAAAAGTCTGTTTATTTTAATATTTTATTAATCAAAATGTACAATTTTGTGATTTTTCCCATACTCATCCTCTAACCGTTATCTTTTAACACCACATACTTTTTTCAATATCTTTTTTATTTTCTTTTAAATAACACTTTTACTCATCCTTTAAATTTCCTAACACTACATACTTTTCAATATCTTTCTAAAAGTTTTAGTTATGTGAGAGAAGCCCACCATCCATCCATAACATGGATGAACACAAACAAAAGCCTTAAGGATCCGACATGCATGTTTTGAGCATTGAAATAACATACCCGATAGAGCATTGAGACCGTTAAAACATGTGTTGAGGAAGGAAGAAGCGAGAGCAGTGGTCAAATGTTGATGTTCCTCGTATTGTGCTTCCACTGTGTTGTTACTTTAGTTTAGAGATAGTAAGAAGTGATTTTTGAACTTCTTTGTAGGGAAATGAATATTCAGTTTCTATATATGTTTGAAAAATGCTATTTCTCGTGCTCACCGTCTGCCAACTTAAAAGGAAATTGTTACAACTAACAATTTAATGCAAACTTGGGAGATACGTTTTTGAATGCTTTTAATGTCCATCAATATCATTCGTCAAATATTACCAATTTTGTTCATCATAAATATCATTCAAAAACAATAACAGTTTTAACTAATAGTATATATAGGATTGAAGTATATTTATGATAGTTAAAGAAAAGATTGTTTGTGAATTAGAAAACTAATAATTAATATATAAGTTCGGTTTTTTTTTTCAGACTAAATATTCAGAGATAGAGCGTCAAAATCAGTATGGACAATTGACAACTACTTCCATGAAGACTCATTCAGGTATTAAGGGTGGTTCCAAACACTATTAAAAAAAGTGAAGATATTAAAATAGTTCCTTTTCAATAAATTTTAATTTACAAGTAAGATTTGTATATTTACATCATTACATGTTGGTGTCTATGGAAAGCAAGAAGCAAGACTATATTCAAGAATAAACGTGATTCGGTTAATAGAATAAAGAAGGACATCAAAAGGCTAAGTTATCTTTTGTTTTAAAAATTTTGTGTCATTGATGTATGTAACAAGGTGTATCATTGTTAATAGTCTAGCTTCTTGCTAGGTGGATGTTCATTTACCATTAATAAATTGGCTGTTAAATAAAAATTATATATTTACATGCGGGATTGGAGGGTGTGTTACTTTAGTCATCATCATTGGTTAAATATCATATCAAAAGATTTTGTGTTATCCATTTTGTGTATCAAAAGATTCCGAAAATTAAATTATATCAAACGTTTATAGGTTTCACAGTCTCTTAATTTTTATTAAAACAAATAAAGTTTAACAAACTTCATAAAGTTTTTAAAATATTAAATGAAATATTTTTTTTAAAAAAATAATACAAATTATATAAACTTTGTAATATGATTTTACGAGCTTGCGTTTACACGGGAGAAAATATATATCTTATTTTATATGATTGCAAACTATTTATCACTAAAAATACATAAATTATGAAAAATATCACACCCTTTAAATCCATTTCTAAAATTTGTTTAAAGCTTTTTTTTTATTATTTGAACTTGCACTAATGTTTAAATAAACACCTATGAAAAATATCACACTAAATTTTGTCTAAAGCTTAACTTTTTTGGATTTGAACTTATGTCACTAGGTGAACAATTCGTCAACTCTTAATCACTAGTTAGAGCATATTTAGGAATAAAAGATTACGTAAATATATATTAGTAGTCTGTAAAATAAATTTAATGAACAACTACGGACAATTGGACACATATTTTTCTAATATAATCTTAGAAAGTTAACTAATATACAAGTTTAATACAACACAAATCATTTACTCATCGTATATAAAATTGAAAGTTACCAATAAAAAAGGAAAATACTAGAATTTAGATAATTAACATATATGCTCGACCCGTGATGCCATCGAAACCTCCACAACTCCGACTACAAACCATGCATTCAAAGGGAACAATGTTACCACGATCAAAAGACTTCTTGGTAAAACGAGGTATCAACATTGACTCTTAAAGTTGTCCGGCTTGCGGGGTACATGATGAATCTGTCAACCACTTTGTTTTGTATTTTGTCTAGCTCCTTACTATACTTTAGCAATCCAGACCAAAGAATGCAAATAAATTTTAAAAAAACATTCAAGTTACTCGTACATAATTTAAACTCGCAAATGACGAATAGCATGTATTTCGTGTATATAACTCTTTTGATTCCTTACCAGTTACTACAATGACAAAGTTATCTAAGCACTTCAACACAGTCACAATATCAAATCATTCAAATATTCAATCTCTTAGTTTACCCTTTTCGGGTCACGAGCTGCAGCAAGATGATCCTGCAAATCCATAATAAAGTTAAAATATAGCAAAATTTACTGATATCAAAATCAAACAAACGTAACAAAAACTTACAGATATGAAATCAAATGCTTTAGTATCATCTTTCTTTGAACTGCTCATTGTTGAAGTAGGGGTTTGATTTGCAATAACCGGATTAAATATATCTGGAAAAGCTGAAGAACTACTTTCTGAACCAATATTCTGGGGTTGCAAGTTATTCATTGTGGATAAAAACTGCTGCTGAGCTAAAAGATTGCTCATTGCAGCATAATTAATCTGTTGAGAACCAAATAACATAGGATTCAACATCAGAGTATTATATGTACTAGGATCCAGAGTATTAATATGTTGAAGGAGGTATAATCATATTCTCATAATATCATTAATATTCTACATCCATCACAATTCATTGGATGAATCGAAAGAACACCAACGGAGCGTGTTCATGTGTGTTCGACTGTTCGTACAAACGATCAAACACGAAGTAAACGAACAATTGGTTCAGAGCACCAATAGATGTGGTGGTATTTTCCAAGATTTTAGGTAAGGTGCATCAAGGACATAAAAAGTAAGGTAATACTGCAACAATAAATGTGGAGAGATTGACTCAAATTTTAACCCTTTTAAAAGAATGCTTTGCACAATTTATGCTTTTGATTGTTGATAAACGTGTAATTGGTGTTCTTTCGTAGTCAAATTTAGTGTATATTGTCTGATTATATGGAGTTTGTAATGATCATTTTCATTTTGATAGCGAATGCATATTTAACATGTTATACCTATATGGTTTATCGTTGGTACAAAACTAAAAGGGATGCGTAATGAATTGTTTTTTTTTTCCGTTTTGGTTTGGTTTTTACATTATTCAGTTTTTTGTTTTGTTTTTTTACAAGTCAGAGACGATATAATTAGCACATGTATTAAACATGATAACGGCTCGTTTAACACTTCACTTTGGTGGTTAAAGCATGACAGTTAATACATTTTATGTATCAAGGAGAAATGAAGTACTCTAACCTCTTATTTTAATTATTTTTAACAAAGTATAAAATTGAATAGCGCACTCTTTTGTTTAACAAATCTTGTCGTGTCTAAATGAGTGCCCATTATGCCAGCCCTAACGTCCAACAAACATTAACCAATTACGTATACTTTAAATGAAACCCCACAGCCCATGTCGGTCAAAAAATCTACAACCAAAATGTCATTGAAAACGACAATCATTGTCCATGTAGGTTAATTAAATTAATATAAAAAATTAGAGATTCAACTGAACACATTAATCATAATATTAATTATTAAAAAATCTAAATAAACCCGCGTAACACACGGGCTAAAAGCTAGTAACTATATATATATATATATATATATATATATATATATATATATATATATATATATATATATATATTATGATGAAAGTAACTAAATAATATATCTTTTGTTAGTTATAAAAAAATTATAATTATAAATAAATTTAAAATAACTAATGCATATAAAAATAAATTAATAAATAATAATGAGCCACTCCCGACAAAGCATGAAAACTACTCACGAGTCGAGTTCAAGCCTTAAAAATAAAGCACGAAGCAAGTTGACCTTGAGCCCCATAAGATAAACAAGCCAAAGTCAATCAAGTCTAGAGGTCACAATTCTAAATAGATGGAATCTGATATGTTTTTTCTCTTACGAGTCAAATCGTCACACACAAAACTTATTAGTGTAAACATGTCTGGATAACATGGATCCAGTTACCAAAATTATGCTTGCAAGTACCTTTGAGAAGTAACGTTTGTTCTTCATGAAAGTATACAAACTTTTAACAATAGCCGTCTCCACTTTCTTCACTGGTTTGCTCATTAAATGATGCATGGACATCGAACCGAAGTAACGCTGACATTGGAGATCGAGCATTTGGTAAAACAGGTAAGTTATAGTATTACTTACCACAAACCTAGAGTTGTATATGGTTGCTATAACGTTCATGATCCTAGAAGGTGACAATTTAAGCAACTTGTTTTCACATTATATATTGAAATGCACGTGTGGAAACAAGTTGCTTAAATTATCCTCTTCTAGGATCAAGAAAGCTGTAGCAACCAAATACAACTCTAGGTTTTTGGTGAGTAATACTATGATCCTACCGGTTTTATCAAATGCTCGATCTCCAATGTCAACGTAACTTCTTATTATGGGTTCGATGTTCATGCATCATTTAATGAGTAAACCGGTGAAGAAAGTGGAGACGGCTGTGGTTAAAAGTGGTAACAGGCTTAACCACCCTCAAGTTGTCACTCATATGGAACTAATATGATTCCGATACCTGAGAACAAAACAAATAACATGTTTGGTTGTGAAATACATTGTGCTTCCATTGTGTTTTAGAGATGGTAAGAAATAATTTTTAGAACTAATTTATAGAGAAATAACTGAGTAATGTTTTGTGTGCTCACCTACCCAAAGGGAGTTTGTTACACCTAACTTTATCTTTTTTATCATCTTTAACTTGAATCTTTTTTGTTTACAACAATAAATCGACCTAGTCCTAAAAGTGGCAAAATTGGTGGGTTGGATACGTAAAGAGTCAGTTTGGGTTGTCAAAAGTTTGTAATTTGTTTATAAAATGAATAGTATGCTTACAATAACTAATTATTAACTGTATTATCAAATGTTTTATGTAATATGATTTTAAAAGGTCGTTGCATTAGAAAGCAACTCCGGGTGAAAATTGCCACCACTAAGCCGGCCTGTAAACGGACTAAATGTTTAGTTCATTTAGTTAAACGAACAAATATGAACAGATGCCTCATCCATTCATTTATGGTTTCAAACATTCATTCATTTATGTTTGTTAGTATAATTTCGTTTATTTACATTTGTTTATATATTCATTTAAAGTACTTGAGGCTATTACAGCGTATTTAGTTTTATGAAATTGAAATATCAACTCTTTACAATTTAGTCTTGCTGTATTGGAATTTTAGGCCCAGCATATTGATGCTTACATTTACTTTTAATTGGTGTTCGCTCGGTCATGTTCGTTCATCAATGTCCAATTATGTTTGTTCGCTTACGCTCTTGAACTTATACCATTAACAAACACAACACAAGCATACTCATGGTCTTAACAAACAAACAAACATGAAAAAGAAAACCTAGCTTGTTTTAACTGTTTTCGATCGTATGTTCGGTAAGTTAAACAAACAACCAAACGTGAACATGCCTTGTTAGTGTCCGTTTGGTCCTTTAAAAAGCGCAACCACCTCTGCATGTTACATTAACCTATAAAATCAAAAGATTTTAGTCACACGCATACCTGACAAATATGTGATTGAATCTTTGCTTCAAGTGCTTGACTTAATGCTAAAGCATCCAACTTTAAAGCCTCAGTCGAAAACACCTGAAGAGGGTCAAAGTTGAATGACTTATTGTCATCTGATGGAGGGTCAAAATTGCTATTTACAAACCCTTGTATTCTTTGGACGAGACCTTCGTTAGGTGGTGGTTTACTGGTGTCTTTCCCGAAAATAAAGCTGTTAAAGCTTCTCGGGCGGTTTCCCTGACGGATTTATTAAAGGTGTCACCCTTTAACGGGTCGGGTTGACCCTTATGGTGAATTAGCTCGCGGATGGCCACAGAGTTTATTTGCATTTCTCTCTTGAAATTTGCACCCGACTTTCCTACTGCATACTTGATCACTCTTAATGCCTAGAAATAACAAAAGGCGACCAAAAATGCAGTGTATATAAACAAGAAAAGAATAATAAATCCTAGTTTAAACAAAAAAGGACCAAGCTTTACTTCTGGTTACAAACTTCAAATTTTATGTTATTAAGCACCACCTCAATTATAATTTTTTATCGACCGACCGGTCAGATGAGGATTATTGATCCATCAAGAATCCAAATCATGTATGTAATCAACTGAGTAAAACCAGATACATTTAAGTCATTTTACATTTACAGGGTGTTTAAATGCAAGTTTTAAATCAATCCTTGATCCACTTAATAAGAATCAGAATCATATAATCAGCCATTCAGGTCATTACACATTTGAACAGTTCTCAGCACAATTTAACCTAAATTAGTAATAATTTGGTGAAAGTTAACTGTACCTTGTGCTTAACAATTGGGGATTTGTGTTGCATACGCGCAAAACAAATCATTATCTTATAATTTGATAAAATAACATTCAATGCTCCAACCAAAAGTTTTAAGGAAAGATGTATATTTCTAAACATCATAAACAAAATTAAAATACAACTATCACTAGAGAATGATTCAAAGAGTGAAAGATATTCCATGCTTATAGTTTCCTTACAATATCTTCCATAGATGTGTACGTACCCAAAGTTGCAATAATCATCCCAACGAGCACAACGAACCCAACCATCACCAACTCGAGTCCAAATACTCTATAAGTGCCCGATATCTTCAAATAGCACAATGATGGCAATATAATGGACACCGTGGCAGTTAAAAGCGCTCCCACAATTGACATCAGATATCCAAAGAAAGGGAAGGTGATGGCTACAACTATTGTGCTTATTACGAGTGTTGTTCTTATGCATAGGCTATAAGTTCTTATATTGAACAATGGGAACCGGTCTTCAGTTGTGTTCTCAATTGGTATCACTAGTAGCGCGTATTTGACTATTGGGATCACCAATGTGGTGAATATAGCTGCTTTGGAGCTTGATTTGTTGGTAGGAAGGTTTAAGGTAATCTGTGACTCGGCCTTTGAACCAAACATTCGGTAACCGACAATTGCCATTGAAGAGTATGTCATTGTGCTCAAGACAAAGCACAACAACAACACCTGCATTTTAAAACACATATTAGAAAGTTATCCTCTCAACTTTTGTAGCAAATTAAGATGTTTATAATTTTACATACTTAGAACAACTAGGGGCGTAAACAAGCTAAGGCTTCCGTGAGATATTGAAGATCGGCTCATTAAAAATAAGCTCGAGCCCACACTTCACGTGTTAAGCTCAAATGGGCAATGCATTAATCCTAAATAAGCCTATTGTTAATATAACATTTATTTAAGGTATATCGCAAATATTTAGATAATAATATTACTATACATAATAAATTTATGATGAAAATAACTAAATAAAAAATCTTTTATAAGTTATAAAAAATTATAATTATAAATATATTTAAAATAACGCGTATAAAAATTAAATAATAAATAGAAATGACTCACTCCTGACAAGCATGAAAACTACTCACGAGTCAAGTTCAAGCCTTAAAATAGAGCATGAAACAAGTTGATCTTGAGCCCTCATAAGATAAACGAGCCAAAGTTAATCAAGTTTAGAGGTCACAATTCTAAATTGGTGGAATCGGATATGTTTTTTCTCTAACGAGTAAAACCGTCACACAAAATAAATTAGTGTAAATATGTCAAGTGGATAACATGCAACTGGTTGCCAAAATTATGTTTGCAAGTACCTTTGAAAAGTGATGTTTGTTCTTCATGGAAGTATACAAAGTCGGGAAAACCGGATGCGCTCCATAGCAAAATGCATACAAACACAAAGCAGAAGGCAACCCATTTCAGTTTACTATTTTCCCCTTTTCCTGAAACCCAACGCCATCAAACTTACCGGCCCAAAGGATCGAGCCTAAGATGACAAAAGATGCTAAGACCCCAACTGTTGATATATACAAAAGAATTTTCATATTATTGAACCAAGTTGTTGGGAGTATGATCAAAGCAACCATGATAACAAAGCTCTTCTTGCTACTTACATGAAACCCAAAAATATCAAAATGCACGTGTGGAAACAAGTTGCTTAAGTTATCCCCCTCCAGGATCAAGAAAGTTGTAGCAACCAAATACAACTCTAGGTTTGTGGTGAGTAATACTATGATCCTACCGGTTTTACCAAATGCCCGACCTCCAATGTCAGCGTAACTTCTTATGGTGGGATCGATGTCCATGCATCGTTTAATGAGTAAACCGGTGAAGAAAGTGGAGACGGCTATGGTCAAAAGTGGTAACAGGCTTAACCACCCTCCTATTGCCACTGCATATGGAACTGATATGATTCTGATACCTGAGAACAAAACAAATGACATGTTTGGTTGTAAAATACTCCTTTCCTTTTTAAGTAAGACTTTCACTGATCATCCTTAATTTTTCTCTTTTTCCAATATTTTTTTAAAAGTTTTGGTTATGTGATCGAACACAAAGAAAAGCCCTAAGGATGCATGCATGTCTCCTCCACGATAAACAAGCAAACAAACGCTGACATGTTTTGAGCATTGAAATTAAGGCATACATATATAGTAACATACCTGATAGAGCATTGAGACCGTTAAAACATGTGTTGAGGGAGGAGGAAGCTGTAGAGGTAGGGTACCAAAAAGACCCAAATACCCTTAAATACTGCCCGCGGGTCACAGATAACCCTCTTATAAACCACCCGCGAGACACTCGGGTCACCCGCACGTCACGAATGAGGAGGAACGTCCTCATAACACACGCGGAAGCATCCTGGCATCCTCAAAAGTCATCCGCAGGACAAGACATTTGTCCGCCTAAACAACCGGAAGGCAATGTCAGTAGGACAGCTGTCATCACTCAAGTATTCTCTAGAAGAAGGTTTACGATTCTAACTTGGGGAACACATAACATATTAACCAATGAATAAAGGACACCTGGCCAGGTTGTTATAACCGTGCACATAGCCAGGGTGCAATTCGTCCTTTCATTTGGTGACGCGTGTCCAGGTTGTTATACCCATGCACATGAGACGTATAGCTCAACCTATCACAAGAGGACACATGTCCAGACGGTTATCAGAGATCTTCTAGAAGAGGACAGCTGCTCCAATCATCCTTCCTTCATCCTTCGGCTATAAATACCTTGTCAAATGGTATGAGGTATTCATTCACCCATATATATTCTGACTACACTTAGTCTCTGTACTTCAGTACTTTCTTCATTACGAACGTTACTGATTCTCACGCCGGAGGGTGGTTACAGGAAGACCCCCCCCCCCCTCTCGTCCTTCCTGTAATGAGACTCACGGTGTTTGTTTCGCAGGTTCCGGTCACTGGACTTTAGGGAGCCTCACTCATATCGTGGTAGTAGTTATTGTATTGTATCCTGTGGACTCATTGGATCCAGGACCCATACCTGGGGAGTGGATCCGTGTTTCTTCATTGGCGCCATTCGTGATTTGTGTTAGAACAACAATAGTTTTCGTTGGTTTTTTGGTTCGTTTGATATGAGTAAACTTCCTGAAGGGCCGACGGGAACCCCTGCAACTGAGTCACGTGTACAGAAGCACCTCCGGGTCTTAGTGTTTTTGCACGCATCACGACTCCAAGTGGCCGTACTCTTGAGCGAGTCACAGCTCCAGGGTCACGGAACATTGACGTAACACCTGGGGGGTTTACCCTAGAGAACGTCACAGCACCAACCGGTACCACCCCCCAGATATGGGATGGGCCTCGGCACCGGAAGGTTCTAATTTGGGTAATCTCAGATGGATTACAGAAGAAACTCGCCGAAAGCGGTCAGTGTTGGATCTAGAAAATGATTCAGGTGACTCTGACGTGGCGAGATCTCATAGACGTAATTCCAGATCCAGAGGAGCTTTGACTCCTGAAGCGTGGCTCCATGTGCAACAACAAAGTTTGGTGGCTAAATACGAGCGTAGAAAACGTAACGAGCAACTTCACGCCCGCACTTTGGATTATGAGGAATCCCCTAGGGGATCTCCTTCTCCTCCACCAAAAGTGCGAGGAAGTCAAACCCGTTACTGTCAACAGACGGAGCTAGAGTTTGGCGAACTTCCTAGGCTACGTCCTCGTCCTCGCATAAATATACAGATGCCATCTTATTTAGATGAGTTTGACGGTTACAATTCATCCTACCACCCGGGAGATTACAGTATGTATACCGGAGACAGTAGGATGAGTTCTCAGGTAAAAAGCAGCCGTCCGCATGACATAGTCCGCCATACCGAATACCATAGCAATGCGGAATGAGACTTTACTAAACCATACCGCCCCGCGGCTTTCGCTGAAAAATCAAAGTTCATAGAAAGTATTGCCACAGCACCCTTTCCCGTTAATGCTAAGATACCTACATCGGTGGGTAAGTATAATGGTATGACTGATCCAAGTGATCATCTCCAGAACTTTATTGCGGTAGGTGGTGTTAGTGGTTGGACGCTGCCTTATTGGTGTCACATTTTCGCATTGACACTAACAGGGGCAGCAAGAGAATGGTTTGAAAAGTTACCTAACGGTGAAATTTCTAGTTGGGACGATATGGTGAAAAAATTTTCCCAACACTTCAATCAACAGAAAAAACATACGCGAGACCAATCAGAAATTTTGGATGTTGTCCGCCGCGATAACGAGTCCATAGAAGATTTTATCACCAGGTTCAATAACGAAAGTTTGAACATCGGTGGAATCAGTAAAGACATGCTTCGTGGTGCCTTCCGCAAAAACGTCAAATGTGACGATTTAGTCCGCATGCTTACGGGCAGAGATGGAATGCCAAAAGAGTGGGACGACTTGATGATTGCGGCAAAGGTGTATGCTAACACTAAGAAAACATTGAGGAATGGTAACACGAAACAAAAATTTAAAGTTGAGTTTCAGAATCCGAGACCTAATAGACAGGCGAAAGGCCCTATATGGTCAAGGCTTCAGCCAGGTGCGGAAGCATCAAAACCGTTTGATGCAAGATCCCTCATAGGCAACAAGAACAAAGCGGGACCTGTAAACCGAGGTCCCAACAATTGGACTCCTCTTTCAAAGACTCCCGCTGAAATTCTCACTACAGAGAATATAAAGTTTAGAAAGCCACAACCATTAACAAGAAGATCATTCTTGGATGCTACTAAGCACTGTTCGTATCATGACGACATTGGTCATAATACGAATGAATGTAGAACATTGAAAAATGAAATTGAGACGGCTGTGAAATCTGGAAAGCTCAAACACTTGGTAAAAAATGGAAAACCGGACAATGGAAAAACACATGTTTGGGACATCCAAGGCCCGAGTAAGAAACAAATTAAAGATTTGAATGTTCATATGATACAAGGAGAGTTCCATACACGGAATAAGAGAAAAGAATCTGATGATGAAGAATGGAAGAATGAACCAGTGATCTTCCCTCGAATGAAAGGTGGCCCGAACAATAAGAATCCCCTGATCATCACTGCTCTCTTCGGGCACTATCGTTCTCATTACGTCTTCTTCGACACGGGTAGCACATCAGATATCATGTATGAACAATGCTTTGATCAGCTTGACGAAGAAGATAAAGAAAGATTGAAACCCATTCACGCTCCAGTATCGGGATTTGGAGGAGAAATAATGCATCCGCGAGGTGTAATCTCATTCCCAGTTACCCTGAGTGATGGAATTCATTCGAGGACCGAGGAGGTCGAATTTCTGGTTTTGCCAGCAACTTTAAGACATGATATTATCCTTGGACGAGAAGCGATTGGTGATTTCAATGCTCATCCGTCCACAGCACACGGTGCAGTAGGAGTCCCAACTTGTACTGGCATCGCAATAATTCATGTTAACAGGCACTGCTTTGCAACCGAGAGTTCAAAACCTTGCAAGATTCCAAAACAAACTTTGAGAACTGAACCGGAAAAGTGGGTTTTGAACAAAAATTTCCCCGATCAAACTGTAACAATTGGACCTGCTATCTCCGAGATAGTACGAACTTTCTTGAAACAATTATTATAAAAAAATATCGATATTTTCGCATGGCAACCTGCGGACATGACATGTGTCCCACGGAACATTGCGGAACACAAACTAAGGGTAAACCCGTTCTTTACGCCAATTATTCAAAAACAACGCAAGATGGGTCCGGAACAAACGAAAGCAATGAATGAACAAGTCCAGGACCTCTTGCAGGCAGGGATCATTCGTTCAGTCCGTTACCAAACTTGGGTCGCCAACCCAGTTATCATCCCCAAAAGCAATGGGGCATGGCGGATGTGTATCGATTTCAAGGACTTAAATAAAGCATGTCCCAAGGATTGTTATCCTTTACTCGAGATAGACCTCAAGGTTGATGCTGTAGCACCATTTAAATTTAAGTGTTTCCTGGATGCCTACAAAGGCTACCATCATATCCGCATGGCAGCGGGTGATGAGGACAAAACAACATTTCGCACCGATCAAGGCACCTTTTTTTACAAAATGATGCCTTTCGGACTAAAAAATGCGGGAGCCACGTATCAACGATTGATGGACATAGCATTCAAGAGTCAAATTGGTCGAAATCTAGAGGTGTATATGGATGATCTCGTAATCAAAAGTGTTGAAGAAGATCAAATGTTGAGAGATATCGAAGAAACATTCGATACTTTAAAGAGTATCAACATGAAGTTGAATCCAGCCAAGTGTTCATTTGGAATGGAAGAAGGAAAATTTCTGGGAGTGATTGTCACGGACGAGGGCTTCAAAGCTAATCCAGATAAATTTCAAGCCATAGCCCGCATGCCTTCCCCGTCCTCCCTCAAGGAAGTTCAGACACTCAATGGGCGTTTGGTTGCTTTGAATCGATTCTTGGCAAACCATGCAGACAAATCTCACCCATTTATCTCAACACTAAGAAATTGCCTTAAGAAAGCACATTTCAATTGGACTACGGAAGCAGAACAAGCTTTTTTGGAGGTTAAAAATGTTTGATGGAGCTGCCCAAGTTAACAGCACCCTGTGCGGGGGAACCTTTAACGATATACCTATCAGCGTCAGAAATTGCCATCGGGGTCGTCCTCCTGACAGATCGAAAGAATATTCAAACACCGATCTACTACGTCAGCAGAACACTATCGGACCCGGAAACAAGATACTCCATGCTTGAAAAACTTGTTTTGGCACTGGTCTATGCTGCCCGACGCCTCCGCAGGTATTTTCAAGGGCACCCCATCAATGTTTTAACCGGATACAAGCTCAAAAATGTTCTCAGTAAGCCCGAATTATCTGGCCGATTGGCAAAATGGGACATCGAACTAGGTGAACATGCAATAGAATACAAACCTAGGCCATCAATCAAAGGGCAGGTGTTGGCGGACTTCGTGACAGAAGTTCCGCATCACAAAGAAAAAGAATGTTTAATCGAGCAACAACCCCAAGCACCTCCGGAATTGGGACAAATTTGGTCCTTATTCACGGATGGAGCTTCAAGCAATGAGGGATGTGGCGCAGACCTCAGGCTGGTCAATCCCGAAGGCAATGAGTTTACATATGCCATAAAGCTGGAATTCAAAAGTACCAACAACGAGTCAGAATATGAAGCTTTCTTGGCAGGCTTACGGATAGCCAAAAAGCTCGGGGTTAAACATTTAGAAGCCCGGGTGGATTCCATGTTGATTGCGGGACAGATCAATGGTACATACGAAACAAAAAACGATATCATGGCTTCATATGTGTCACAGGCAAAGGATTTGATGCTTCAGTTCTCTTCTTGCAAAGTCATTCATATAAAGAGAAGTGAAAACAAATCAGCGGATGCTCTCAGTAAATTGGCTTCAACGAACTTCGAACATTTCGCCAAGGACATCCGTATTGAAGTATTAGATCGCCCGTCTGTTCCGCAACATCAGGTTTTAGTGATCCAAACAGGAGTAGAATCCTGGATGACACTCATTATGGCATACTTGTCATCTGGAGCACTTCCGGAAGGAAAAGCAGCGGCCCGGAAGATAAAGCACAAAGCCTTGAACTATCAGATTCTTGATGGTGTTTTGTACCGACGTTCTTTCCTCGGACTACTACTTCGATGCGTGGATGCCGAGGACGCGAATTACTTAATCAGAGAGGTTCATGAAGGCATTTGTGGTCTTCACGCGGGTCCGTGGATGGTTGTAGCAAAGGTAATGAATGCTGGATATTACTGGCCGGGGATGCATATGGATGTTGTACATGAAATCAGAAAGTGTGATTCATGTCAACACCATGCTCCTAACACGCTTCGACCAAAAAACGAGTTAGTCCCAATCACTTCAGCTTGGCCGTTCCAGAAATGGGCAGTTGACATAATGGGACCTTTCCCTGAAGCCCCCGGACGTATCAAGTTCCTGATAGTAGCCATCGACTACTTTACAAAATGGGTGGAGGCCAAACCAGTTGCTTCTATAACAGCAGCGAGTGTTAAAAAATTCTTGTGGGAATTCATCATATGCCGTTTCGGCCTCCCTCTAGAGCTCGTTAGTGACAACGGGACACAATTCGCGGACAGTGGGTTGCAAGAATGGTTAAAAGAGTTACACATTTCTCAAATCTTCACCTCTGTAGCCCACCCGCAAGTGAATGGTCAAGTCGAAAGAACAAATCGGACGATCAAAGAAGGAATCAAAATGAGGCTGGGAACAAAACGAACGGGATGGGTGGACGAATTGCCCCATGTACTATGGGTCTTCCGCACTCAAAGGAATTCAAGCAATTCCGAAACCCCCTTCAGTTTAACATATGGCATAGAAGCCATGATTCCCGCCGAGATTGGTATCCCATCCGCCAAAGTCCTTATTATTGAAGATAATGATCATGAGCTCCGGATGAACCTCGACCTCCTCGAGGAAAGGAGGGAAATGGCATCAATCCGCGAGCATAATTACAAACGACAGTTGCAAAAGTATTATGACTCGCGGGTTCAAAGATGTGAATTCGATGCGGGAGACTATGTCTTCCGCAGTAACGAAGCCTCAGGGCAAGAGCCTCCGGGCAAGTTGGCCCCTACATGGGAAGGACCTTATAGAATCCAAAAAGTTCTGTCTAAAGGTGCCTATAAACTAGAAAGGTTGGATGGGACAGAGGTCCCTAAAACTTGGAATGGGGCCCAACTAAGGAAATGCTACATTTAGTATTTTTATCTTTTGGCCTGCGTGCCTAACTAGAAGTTCACAACATATGTAATTTCATTTCTTGTATTTTGGCTTATGCCTCAGTTATAAAAATTTTCATTTCAGTCATTTGAGACTTGTATCATTAGGTAATCCTTTATTGGCGTACAAAGAAGATCCTACAAAACACTTATATTATGACAAATATATGCAAAATTAAGCCTTCTTTATTCATACAAATGAGATTACAACAAAAGGACCAAGTTACAAGAGCAAAAAAAAAAAACTATGGTGCAGTATCACTGTGCCCCGCACCTTCACCTTCCGCATCTTCCGCATATTTGTTATCTCCTTCTTCTTCTTCTTCATCAAGTTCAAGAAGAATCTTTAATTGCGGAATGCTATCCTCCTTGTCCGCAAGCGCGGATATCTGTTCCGTCAAAGAAAATTTCAGAGAATCAAAGTCCTTTGATTTCTGTTTAAGGATAGCAACAGTATCCTTGCCATCTAGGACATACTCCTCATGAAGCTTGGAGGTTGAACCAAACTGATAGCCTTCTTGAATACCCAGTTGGCGACCAGCTTGCTTCGAAGCTTTAAGGAGGATAGCAACACAATTCCCAAGTTCATCACTAGCCCGAACATCGACAATGACCTGATAGAACAGTTACACATAAGTAACTCTAAAAATACTTGGAACATTTATGATGAGAATAAGGCACATACCTTGGGAATAGCTTCCGTCAATAGCCATTTTTGGTCCGCCTTGGCTCGGACAAGCTCCCTTTTGTGTTGAGCACATTCCAACGATTGATTTCGGCTCTTGGTGTTAAGGTCAGATAAACGCTTGTCCTTGGCTGCTGATTCAGCCTGAAGAGCCTCCATTAATCTAGCTTGTTCTTCCAACTGTTTTTGGAGAGCAGCCTTGGCTTCCTCAGCAGCGGACCGAGAAGCTTTTTCCGCCTCCAGGGCCTGGCTGGCCTCCCTAGCTTCGTTTATAGCTTTAAGAGCTTCTTGTTTAGCATCAGAAGCAGAGGCCGCCAGCTCATCCCATTGTTCATTCATTGCCAACCAATCTCTGATTATCTCATGAGTAGTGGACATAGTATTCGCCAAATAATAAGAATGAGAGTTTAGTAATTCTTGGCGAATACTAAGGCGACGTCTCTCCTTTTCACCATGAGGAAGACACTCCCCCAGAAAATCAAAATATGTGTCCACGTCACGGAATGTTGAATCCCGACGCAAGGACCAGTTAGGCTGGTGCGGGGTGGGATCTTCTTCCCCATGAGAGGGAGAAGTCGGGGAAGCATATGGAAATGTGCTCACGCCCCCTTGATCCCTGAAGCGGTAAACATTATAAGAGGGTGACACCGTAGTATGTTCAGTTGTGTCACCCCCCCCCCCCTTCTTCTTCAGTGGGGAATCGTCCGCCACAACTACTGGAATTTCAACAGTGTTAGGAGACGGTGGTGGCGGACGAAGAGGTGAATCCTTCAAACCAGAAATACCCTCCGAAAGGTTATCCAGGTTCACTGAAAAGTGTTAACAATGGGCTAGAAATTCTCCAACTCAAAATAAATAAAGAGTAGAGACAAAATTTACATACCTAGAGAAGGGTCCTCCGCATCAAGTTGTTCTAAACGGGCTTCCAAGGCGGAAGAAGTTGTTTTCTTGGATTTTTTCTTCTTTAAGGCAATCTTCACAGGATTAAACTTGCGCTTACCCGCCGCCTTGGAAACACCCACGTCAACAACCGGACGTTTACCCTCAGCAGCAGCGTCATCAGGTTTTGGACCCTCAACTTCCGCAGTAACATCAACGTTATCATGGCCTGTTGCCTGATTAGTCGTGGCTCGTTGACGGGTAAGACCTGCAGTTGAGCTCACAGCTTTATTAGCATCAGTTGAATAAACTTCTTCGCAAAATGTTGACTCCTCGCTAGACGAGAAGAGCACAATCATTCCGCTAGAAGTAAGAGCAGTCACAGGTTTGGGTTTCAAAACACCCTCACCTTTCTGGATTCAATCTTCAACATACTTCTCACCTTGGACATACATTGGTTCAGAGACCAATGGCTCCGGACGAAAAGCAGTAGGGAACAAAAAGTTGTCGCTCGTCCGATCCAGAAAGGAACCATCTTTTGGATCAATCGGACGTCGCACCATCATGCCCCCTTCCTTGTCCAACAAGGTACTGAAGGCAGAACCTTCACCTACACAAATATGTAAAGTCAGAAATTATTCAATTTAAAAAAAGAGACGGAGGCCATAAACAAACTCACTCTTATCAGTCTTCTCATAATATGGCTCCAATGTGGGGAATGGCCACAATCGGCTCATCTTTGCACTCACCATTGCGCCCTCGTGAATAGGACGCATGGGAGAAGGAGTAGACATCAGGGTCTTAAACCATGAAAGACCTTCATGAGCGACCGCAGGAACAACAGGCGGAGGAGTGTCCGCCTTGCGTTTAGTCATCCGGAAAGGTATAACGTCCTCCCGGATCCAGAAAAACTTTGGCTTCCATCCATGAAGGCTACGGAGCCACTCCGTGCCTATGATCTTCTTCTCGATGGTTGCAAAATTGCACCACCCATTGCGTAAGGTCATTTTGTAAAAAACGGCAAACATGCCAACGGTGGGTTCAAGGTTGTGAGTTTGGCAACAGAATTCGAAGTGTCGAACCCTCAACATCCCGAAGGGATGGATCTGTGAAAGATGAATTCTATAAGATGTCAAGATCGATTGGACAAACTTAGTAACTGGAATCCGGAAGTTCCCCGTTGTGAAATGGTCTACGTATACAGCCATTTTATTCGGAGGAGGGCTAGTGGCAATAGAACCACTTGCAGGACGGTCCGGCTCCCACTCCGTCGCCAATCCGTACACGTTGACGACGTCATTATAATCTTCTTTCTTAAGGCAGACGGTAACTTACCGATAGAAGGGGTACTCTTTTTCTCTTTAGCCATTTCTATATCAGAAAGTTTAAAAGAAAACTCAGAAAGACGAAGAAATTTTGGAGAAGATTGAAAGGCCTCAAGTGTTTGAAGAAATATGAAAGTGATAAAGTTTAAATGGAAACCACAAGGGTTGTATTTATACCCATCGCAATTAATGCGATTCATAAATTGCCAGAAGAGAGAGAAACTGCGGACTGCCAGATGACAGACACGTCAGGCGGGAAATTCAAGATGATGAAAACATGCTGTCAAAGGCGTCATGAACATCTTATCAGTTGTCCTCAATAAGTTTCTCTCTCCGCCACGTCATCATAGTTATCCAAACTTTCAAATACTTCAAAAAGTCGAAGATTTCAGAAAAATCTTCTCAGGAGATATAAAATATCAAAAACATTTCCTAAAGATATTTTCATCAAAAGAATAGAATATCCACAAAAGACAAAAGAAACCTTCCTCATTAATTATCCAAAAAGTAATTACAAGAAGGAAAATAAAAATTTACAAGATACAAAACATCTAAGCTTATCCTAAGGATTTGAAGCCGATGGGCCTTCCGGAGCCTTCAACGACGTGTCTTCGGAAGAGTCATCCTCAGAGTCTTCCCCAAGATAAGTCTTCAAAAGTTGTACGCCGTCATATGCAGAAGCGAATTCTGGAAGCACATCTTGTAAGGGGAAGACTAAAGTGTCATGTTCCTTAACCCGGTAGACACGATCTTGTTTGACGTTTACGCCATAGAGCGGATGATCTTTGAATGTGCAGTTACTCTGGGCGTACTTCATCCCTTCATGAAAGCCCACAACACGCCCAAGTGAGGAAGAAGCAGCCATCGCATTGGCAAAGCTGTCATTCAGCTCCTTACCTCCTTTGATATGGCGGACAACCTATTAAGACGAAAACATAAGTTTCCAGTATCAAAAAGTGAAAGTAAAATAACAAGTAATAAAGATTAACTTACAGCATCAACGCCTCGAGTAAGGAACCATTGGCGGTCCTGTTCCGCACGTTCCGCCCGCGCTCGGAACTCCTTAGCTTCCGCAGTAGCTTCCTCATGGGCTTGATGGAGAGAATCATAAGCAGTCTGAATTTCAGCAGCACTCTGATCCTTAAGTCTGGCCTGCTCCTTCTGCAACTTTAGCTCCGCTTCAAGGCCATGAATCCGTACGCCTTGAAGGGCCACTTGATTCTCTAATGAAGAATTAGCTTCTTGAGCACGAGCCAATTCATCTCTTTCCCTCTGAGTTTTAGCTCGAGCAGCCTCAAGAAGGGAATTTTGCTTTTCACAATCTTCTTTCCATCGACGCGCCGCATCAGCATTACGATCTTGCTCGGCCTTCAGGGCGATTTCCGCATCAGATTGTTTCCATTTGGCGGTTTGGGCAGCAAGGCGATGCTCCTCAGCCTCTTTCTTCGCAACCTCAGTTGCCCGACGAGCTTCCCCCACATTCCGACTTAAAGTACGCCATTCACTTAAGACTTCCTAGCTACCAGCCAAAGCATTAGCCAGATGATAAGCCACATTTGTGTGAAGATCATGGCGGGAAAGGTCACGTTTATATGCCATCTCAGCGGGTGGTGTACAATGTTCAACGAAATCCATACAAGTCCTAGCATGGGAAAACCGGGATTCGTTAGTAATACCCCATTGAGGAACAAACAGCTCATGTTTGTCTCCCAAGCCTGTATCACCGTAATAACGGGAACCTGAAGGTTTAAGGCGAGCTGGGGTTGAAAAAGGTTGTTGCGGAGGAGGAGACTCCACATTTCTAACATTTTCTTCGTTAACAGCAGGACTATCCTGCTGACCACCAGTACCACCCCCAGCCTGAAACAGATAGTCGAAGCGAGTATCAGTTTCAGACTGGATATTAGCTTCCTCCGTTGAAATATCAGCTGGCGGAGTTGGCACCCTATCTCCCGCAACAGTTTCAGTTGAAGGCTCTACATTAGGGCCACTCGGCAGAGTAGTCAACTCAGTCTCAGCATCTTCCTTGGGAGAAGGGGGTGGTGGTTTTTCAGTTTGGGGAGTTGGTGTAGATAGCCTCTCTGAAATATCCTCACTAAAGATCAACGGATCTACACAACAAAGTTGTACTTAGCTAAATCACTCATAAAAAAAAGATTACAGTGTAACACCAAAGTTATACGTACCTTCAACAGTGTCATTGCGGTTAGCAAGGCTGTATTGCGGCTTCTTGGGACGGTGCACTTTCCTTTTTTTCTTCGATGGCCCCGCCTCAATATCCGCAGCCTTCACATTTGGGCGATCCGTCTGAGAAGCTACAAAAGCTCTCTTTCTCTCCAATTCTGCTAACAAAGACGAGACAGAGGAAAATTCAGAAGCACCCTCATCAGAGTTTTCTTCCTCTTCCGAAGTGGAAAACTGAGAAACATTTCCATCATCATCACTTGATGATAAGATGGCAATCGCTCCGTCGGAAGTAACGGCAGTAAGAGGAGAAGGGTTTAGAACATACGCACCTGTTTCAAAGATGGCGTTGGAAATTACAGGTTCAGCCTGAACCTTCTTAGGAAACAAAAATTGAGACTTAGTCTTGTCAAGTATGGGTTGGTTCCCAGCCTCGCGGATACTCTTGCGGACACAACCCCTGTCTCCAAAAAGAACATTGAACATGGAGCTTCGACCTGAAAAGATAAAAACTTAATCATCAGAATATTCAAAAAAGAGAAGAGACGGTACAAAGAAACTTACATTCATGCAGATCTGCAAAAATGGGTTCCATAAACTCCGTCGGCCACAACCGGCCCATGCCCGCCCACACCAAAGCTTCTTCCGGTAAAGCACGCATAAGTGAGGGCTCCATGGTAAGTACACGATACCATTCACGACCCTCATGAGAGGCCGTGACAACGTCCGGAAGAGCAGCATTCACTGGACGGCGAACCATGGCAAGGGGCACCACATCCTCAGATATCCAGAAAAACTTGTTACGCCAGTCGACGGACAACTTTTCAACTTCATACCCAAGGCTTCGATCAGAAAACCCTTGACATGTATACCAACCATTACGGTTAGTAAGACGGTAAAACACTGGAAATCGATCTATGTGGGGAACCATAGCACGTGGGTGTAGTTGAGATAAATGAATTCCATAAGCGGTCAGAATTCTCTCTAAAAATTTTGTTATAGGAAGACGAAAATCTCCATGAACAAAATAATCGGCATACAAAGCCATTTTCCCAGGCGGTGGGAAACTGGCTATAGATCCAATGGAAGGAAACTCTGGTTCCCACTCAGGTGGAATACCATACGTTTCCAGCAATTTTTCATACTCTGAATAGTCCCATGCAATTTCTATCTCATCAACTTCAGTTTGTGCGTTCGACATTATAATGGATTGAAAGGAAGATATATGGAAAGTTAAGAAGGAATTAAGAAGATAATCAGACGAAAAGAGTGATAAAATTTCAAAAAGAAGAAGCCTCTCCCTATTTATACTCATCGCAATCAATGCGATGAGACATGAACAGTAGAAAGAGAAAAACATTACCCAACCAGTGACTGACACGTCACACGGTAAATTCGAAAAAGAGAAAAAACTGCACAATCGGGTACAGTGACAGCCGTCAAAAACGTTCCATCATCTGTTCACGCGCTGCGAGTGGTCAACTTGTCCTTTTTTCATGATTATCCATACAACAGAAGATATTTTTTACCTAACCTCCGAACAACAAAAATCCCCAACATACATTAAGTCCAGAATTCCACCCGCACAAAGACTTCACGCGGAAGAAACACTGGACTAAGGGGACTTGTAGAGGTAGGGTACCAAAAAGATCCAAATACCCTTAAATACTACCCGCGGGTCATAGAGAACCCTCTTATAAACCACCCGCGGGACACTCGGGTCACCCGCACGTCACGAATGAGGAGGAACGTCCTCATAACACACGCGGAAGCATCCTGGCATCCTTAAAAGTCATCCACAGGACAAGACATCTGTCCGCCTAAACAACCGGAAGGCAATGCCAGTAGGACAGCTGTCATCACTCAAGTATTCTCTAGAAGAAGGTTTACGATTCTAACTTGGGGAACACATAACATATTAACCAATGAATAAAGGACACCTGGCCAGGTTGTTATAACCGTGCACATGGCCAGGGTGCAATCCGTCCTATCATTTGGTGACGCGTGTCCAGGTTGTTATACCCATGAACATGAGACGTATAGCTCAACCTATCACAAGAGGACACGTGTCCAGACGGTTATCAGAGATCTTCTAGAAGAAGACAGCTGCCCCAATCATCCTTCCTTCATCCTTCGGCTATAAATACCTTGTCAAATGGTATGAGGTATTCATTCACCCACATATATTCTGACTACACTTAGTCTCTGTACTTCAGTACTTTCTTCATTACGAACGTTACTGATTCTCACGCCGGAGGGTGGTTACAGGAAGACACCCCCCTCTCGTTCTTCCTGTAACGAGACTCACGGTGTTTGTTTCGCAGGTTCCGGTCACTGGACTTTAGGGAGCCTCACTCATATCGTGGTAGTAGTTATTGTATTGTACCCTGTGGACTCATTGGATCCAGGACCCATACCTGGGGAGTGGATCCGTGTTTCTTCAGAAGCTGTGAGAGCAGTACTGGTCATGGCGGCCTGTGCTTCCATTGTGTTTTAGAGATAGTATAGTAAGATGAATCCAAAATATATAAATGTTGATATCCTTAATTTATAGGAGGAAGTAACAACGCTCTTTAATTCGGTGCTCATCGCAAAAAAAGGAGAGTTTGTTTTGAGTGCTTTTAATGGCCATGTCACATATTACGTACCAATTATGTTCATTATAAACTAGAAAATTACCCTGAAATCGGTCGGTAAAACCTGGGCATTGCATCGATGAGTCAACGGGAATTCGGTTGGTACTGACTACATTCGTTACGATACTATATAAACTTAAAAAATAAATTAACATATTCATTAGGTCGGTAAACTCGGGTGTTGGTAGTTTTAGTATCATAACGAACGTGACTGAAATCGACCGAACACCAATTATTTTATTTTTTGTTTTAGTTCTGGTTCCAAACTTGGCCCATTTGTCTCGTTAGAGATGAAATCTAACCCAAATCAACACCTTGTGCATGAAACCAAAATAGCCATATTACCGAACCAAACCCAAAACAAACGGTTTAGTTTCATTCATGTTTTTTCAAACAACCGAGTTTCTAGTTCAGTTTTGGTTTTTCATGTATCGAAAACTGAAAAATTAAACCAAACCCGAAAAACCAGCTTTTCTTATTGAATTTATGTTATCCATTTTGGTCAAATATTATCCATTTTGTTTATCAGAAGATTTTGAAAATTAAATTATATGAAACGTTTTTGGGTTTCATAGTGTCTCTTAACTTTTATTAAAAGAAATAAAGTTTAACAAACTTCATAAAAGTTTTTGAATATTAAATGAAATAGTTTTTCTAAAAATAATACAAATTATAATAACTTTGTAATTTGATTTTATGAGCTTGTCTTTATACGGGAGAAAATATATCTTATTTTATAGAAAAATTGGTTTTTATTGGTCTCAATTATCGCCTTTTAGTCATTGTATGTCCCAACTAACGAATTGGTCACTGATAGTCTCAACTGTTAACGGTCCGCGGCTAACAGAATTCTAACGCCGTTAGTTTCAGGTCGCCGGAAAAACGTTTTTGCTGGAAAAGTCAATTTTTTTGTCAAAAAACACCACCCGAGCATTGCCGCCGCCACCAATTGACTCACCGCTGACTAACCACTATCACCAAAGCACCATCAACTGATTCAGACGATGGTTCTAGGGTTCCGGCGACCTTAATAATTGGGGTTTTTATTAGAAAAAGGTTCCTGAAGCCACGATACAAAGTTACCATGATGTTTGGGACAAAATTGTTGAGTTTTCGGGGAAAAAATGTGTGTTTTCCGGTCAAAAACGTTTTTCCGACGACCTGAAACTAACAACGTTAGAATTCTGTTAGTCACGGGCCGTTAGGAACAAATACGTTAAAAGTTGGGACCGTTAACAACCAGTTCGTTAGTTGAGACCGACAGTGACCAAAAAACGATAGTTGGGATCAATAAAAACCAATTTTCCTATTTTATATGATTGCAAACTATTTACCAATAAAAATACATAAATTATGAAAAATAACACACCCTTTATTCCTTTCAGCCCACTTCTAAAATTTGTCTAATGCTTAATTTTTTGGATTTGAAATTGCACCATGTGTGAATAAACACATGATTCACTAGGTGAACAAACCGCCAACTCTTAATTACTAGTTAAAGCATATTTAGGAATAAAAAATGCGTAAATATTGGTGGTGTGTAAAATAAATACAACACAAATCATTTATTCATCGTAAATAAAATTGAAAGTTACCAATAAAAAAGGAAAAAACTAGAATTTAGATAATTAACAAATGTGCATCGCATTGTTTCCTCTCAGGAATTTGGTTGGCCATTGATCTTATGTTCGACTTTAACACCTGCTCGACCCATGATGCCATCAAAACCTCCACGGCTCCTACTACAAATCACCCATTCAAAGGGAACAATGTTGCCCCGATCAAAAGACTTCTTGGTAAAACGAGGTATCAACATTGACTCTTAAAGTTGTCCGGTTTGCGGGGTATATGATGAATCTGCCAACCACTTTGTTTTGTATTTTGTCTAGCTCCTTACTATACTTTAGCAATCCAGACCAAAGAATGCAATTAAATTTAAAAAAAAACATTCAAGTTACTCATACATAATTTAAACTCGCAAACGACGAAAAGCATGTATTTCGTAAAAATAACTCTTGATTCCTTACCAGTTACCACAATGACAAACTTATCTAAGCACTTCAACACAGTCACAGCATGATATCATTGTAAGAAAATATACACTTTCCAAATTAATAAATGTTGTCCATCCACCATTAACAGATCCCAAATTCAAGTATTAAATCATTCAAACATTCAATCTCTTAGTTTACCCTTTTCGGGTCACGAGCTGCAGCAAGATGATCCTGCAAATCCATAATAGAGTTAGAGATAGCAAAATTCACTGATATCAAAATTACACAAACGTAACAGAAACTTACAGATATGAAGTCAAATGCTTTAGTATCATCTTTCTTTGAACTTCTCATTGTTGAAGTAGGGGTTTGATTTGCAATAACCGGATTAAATATATCTGGAAAAGCTGAAGAACTACTTTCTGAACCAGTATTCTGGGGTTGCAAGTTATTCATTGCGGATAAAAACTGCTGCTGAGCTAAAAGATTGCTCATTGCGGCATAATTAATCTGTTGAGAACCAAATAACATAGGATTCAACATCATAGTATTAAATGTACTAGGATCCATAGGAAACATTGGATTTTGACTCATCCCATGTCCCTGAAACTGAAGCATGTTGCTCATAGCATCGTTCATCTGTGGATTTAAATTAGTTGTGGAATCTGAAAACATTGTTTCTAGTGATTCCTTTAGAGTGGGCCCGTTCTGCGTTGGTGATGACTCGTTCTCGGTTACAGATAAACCAGCCATCAAATCGTTAACATTATCTTTAGAACCAAACAGGTCAAATAATTCTGGTTGACTTCGATTTGACTTGTCAACAGTAGCCAATCCTGAAAAGATATCGACTGGTTCTTGTTGTTCTATATTGTCATGAAATGACACGTCAGTAAACGGATCATCATTGTTCACCGATTGATTGTTGGGCACATCAGTACCCGAATCGCCAAAAAAGTCATCCATCAAATTGGTGGTTGGTGTTGACACAGATACATGGTTTTCCTGTTCATTCCCGTTTGGCTCGTTGGTATCGATTAAATCAGGCATTTGAATTACGGGTTTCTCAGGTTCCAAGTTTTTATCTTGCCAACTCATCTTGCTACCAGTTTGCTCTCCAGTGAGAAGGCCCAACACCTTATTTGCATAAAGAGTTAAAATTAAAAAGATGTGTTTTGCATAAAGATATTTAAATAGAACTTTAATGTAAGTCTGCAATACCTTATTTGCCTTTTCCCTTGCGGAAGCTTGAGGAGATTGAGAACATTTTATCACAACGTCTATATTTTCAGTGAAATATGAAGCCACAATGAGAGAAATTTCATCATCTTTCTTCCTCAAGATTGCCTCAAGCACACATAATCCTCTCACACAAACCTGACATAATGATTAACCAAGTAGGATTTAGAAAAAACAAAAAAAGTTCTTTAATTTGATAAGCTTAAGTTTGAATCTTTTTTTTTTATAATACAACCTAGAGTCCTAAAAGTGGGAAAACTGGTGAGTTGTCTAACACGTCAGATTGAATTGACCGAATGCTTTTTTGTCAAAATGTTTGTAAGTTTACCAAATTAATAGTAAGTCAAATATGATTACTATGACTAATTAACTATAATTATCAGATGTTTAGAGTAAAGTGATTTTTAGAAGGTTTTTCCCTTAGAAAGTAACTCTGGGTCAAAATTGCCACCTTTAAGCCTGTAAATGAACCAAACGTTTGGTGAACCCTTCTGTGGGAAGTTCATTAATGTTCTTTTATTTTAATAAACGAGCAAACATGAGCAAATTTTTTGTTCATGTAGTTAAACCAGAGAATATGAACACATGTCTCGTCCGTTCATTTATGTTTGTGAACATTCCTTTGCGTTCCTTCATTTATGTTCGTTTGTTTGCATTCCTTTATGTTTGTTAGTATAACTTTGTCCATTTACATTCATTTATATATTCATGCAAGGTATTTATGCCGATTATAATTTATTTAGTTTTGTAAATTAAAATATCACCTCTAACAATCTAGTCTTGTTCCCAACATATTGATGCTAACGTTTACTTTTTAATTGGTGTAAGCTAGGTTATGTTCATTCATCTATGTTCAACTATGTTTCTTCGTTTACGTTCCTGAACTTATACTATTAACAAACAAACATAAACGAACACGATCATGCTCATTATCTTAAAGAGCGGACACAAAAAAAGAAAACTCCGTTTGTTTAATTACTCGTGTTTGATCGTTTGCTCGGTTAAAGTTAAATAAACAAATACGAAGATTCTTCGTTCGTGTTAATTCGGTTCGTTTACAAGCCTAGCCACCTATACATGTGACATGAAGATACATTCACCTATAAAATTAAGAGACTTTAAATGCACACATACCTGCCACATATGTGATTGAAGTTTTGCTTCAAGTGCTTGACTTAAAGCTAAAGCATCCAACTTTGAAGCCTCAGTCAAAAATACCTGAAGAGCATCTCGAGTGGGTTGTATCCGAATCCCACCAGATGTCACAATAGTCTCTAGCAATCTCTCTTCACGGCTCTTTACACCTAAATTCCGTGAACCCGAACCTGAACCTGAACCTGAACCTGAACCATCACTTGAAACATCTGCCTGACTTGCTTTAACCTCTTGACCCCACGGACCTGACACTTCTGTTGACAATCGAGCAGAAGGTACGGTCCCACTGTAACTACTTTCATTAGTCAAGGATCTTCTTATATTCGGGCTCTTGTAACTCCCCATGTTGTTATTCTTATTTGAGGTCTGAGTTTGTGTTAAATTATTCAATCCCTGTTTAATGGTTGCGCTTCCAATGCCAACCACCTCATTAAGAAATGACTTGTCATCTGATGGAGGGTCAAAATTGGTATTTCCAAACCCTTGTATTCTTTGGGCGAGACCTACGTTAGGTGGTGGTTTACTGGTGTCTTCTCCAGAAAATAAAGCTGTTAAAGCTTCTTGTGCGGTTTCCCTAACGGATTTATTAAGGGCGTCACCCTTTAATGGGTCGGGTTGACCCTTATGGTGAATTAACTCACGGATGACTACAGAGTTTCTTTGCATTTCTCTCTTGAAATTCGCACCCGACTTTCCTACTGCATACTTGATCACTCTCAATGCCTACAAATAATAAAAAGTGACCAAAAATGTAGTTTATGTTAACAAGAAACATAGAAATTAAAGTTTTTACAAAAATGTATCAAGCTTTATTTACAGTTACAAACTTCAAACTTCATTTTAATAGATGCTAATTCAAGTATAGCATATCAAACAAACAAATGATAAATGGTAGGTCAAATGAGGATTGATCATTAACAAAAATCACATAAGGTCTAAGAGGGTGCATGAATGAAAGTTTTCATAGAAATTTTTAATTCATTTGAGAATCTAGATATGTTTAGGTCATTTTGCACGCATGCTAATAGCCAGGGGTGTTTGGAACTTTAGACGCAAGTTTCAAATCAAGTCTTGATCCACTTAAGAATCAGAATCATATAAACATTTGATCAAATCCTGATACATTTAAATCACTTCAGTACTTTGCAGTTATGCCAATAGCCAGGGGTGTTTGGATGCAAGTTTTAAAACCAATTCTTGATCCACTTAATAAGAATCAGAATCATATAATAATCATTTGAGTAATCCATATACATTAAGGTCACTACACATTAATCCGAATACGGTTATTTAACAAGATCATAATAATAATAATCACTACATCCAATTAGAACACAGTCGGTGCGGAAACCGGTCAACAAAATGTACCTTTTGCTTAACAATTGGGGATTTGTGTTGCAGCCGTTTGAATATAAAGTCGGCGACTTCCTTAACAATGGAGACGTGAGAAGAGCGAAGAAGGTCGCAGATTTCATCGAGCTTATAAAGAGGAGTGACTTTGTCTTCATCGGAAGTGGCCGCATCGATCATCTTTGACCGCCAGTATGACTCCACTGCTCTCCTGCTTGTATCCATCTCTCCGGTAGATACAAACCCTAATTCAATTGATATTATTAGGGTTAATTGGAATGATAGTAGGATGATGGATGATAATGATCTGGTGGGCAGGCACTATGATACTGCCTGTCCCTCCTGAGTGGTTATTTAGAAATAATGATAATTTTTAGAAAGAGATCATTTATTTATTTATTTTGGTTTTATTATATTATATTATGTCTAGCGTTTTTTGTATTTTTTTTTTGTTGATTTGCTTTAAATGAAATGGAAGACAAAAAGCTAGAAAGTTTTTTAATGTTTAAAACATTGATTAATGACTGATTAAAAACAGGTAGACACGAAATTGAATAAGTTTATTTCTAGATTCATTTTATCTATCAGCTTTGAAATCATGTAAAACACTAAATAAAAAGTATCAATACATAAAATTCTAAACCTCAACATGCTTCTCTTTCCTCATAAAGCCTCAACAGTCTTCGCTCAATTTAAGCTTAGCTAAGGGCGAATCTCATAAAAATGCACAAAAGCCTAGCTTGGAAGCATTACATGTACTTAAACCCGAAACCAACCAATGAAAACTTGTTTTGGGACCTGAAATCAGTTTGTAACCGTATTTTGAAACTGGTAAATGCTCAAACATGAATTGAACATACTAGAACCCAATTTTAAACTGGTCAACCAAACTAATTTCAGCCTGAAGCAAAACTTGAATCAAATCCAAGCACAATATTAAGGACGGAAAAAAAAACAAACTCCAATAAGGTCCATTCGATTAGAGGTGCCTAAATCAGGTATTAGAAAAACCTGATTCGTCCGGTATTAATATTAAGAAAAAATAATAAAAAACCAACCTTCAATAAGTGTCTTTGAAAGTTTGAATAAAGTAATAAGCCCAATACTAAGCCTGGCCCAACTTAAAAATCATCGTCGAGTGCAGGCAAGGACCCTAAATCAATCGCAAGTCCACCATCATCATCATCGTGACGTTCGATTAGGTTTGTAACTCTCTGTTTATTTAAGTCTCTTCCTAGATTGTGCCCTAATTGATAGGTGTAAATCTCTTTATTTTGTATCAACACGACCTACTTACGCCATTTATATTTGAAGTTTACATATTCGCTGCTACAAATTTATTATTTTATTAAGTAATGAATGATAGCTTGAAACATTTCACTTTATTACTTTGTTTGGAAAATTGTTTATTCACCACTGCGGTTTCAATGCTTATATATTCAACTTGTTTTTTAAATTCTGCAGATTCTTATATGTATTAATGAATCGGTAGTTTATATCATATATATATATATAGGGGTTTAATGCATAAGTTCTGTAGTTTATCAGTTCTGAAATCTGAATTATATCAAGGGCTGTAAATGAACCGAGCAAGACCTCGTTCGTGCTCGTGTTCGCCCGTTAAACTTTTTTCGGACAAACGGACGGTTCACAAACACTGAGCTTGTTTATGTTCGTTCGTGTCCGTCCATTAATATTGAAAATGAACACAAGTGGACACTAATGAACACTATCGGGCACAAACAAACATATCGGATGCTAACGGACACTAATGATGTGAATGGATTTAGGGTTTTATTCTTTTAACCTTAAAATGGTTTATATATGAGGGTAGGGAAATAATTAATTAAATATATTTATAGTAAAATATTAATACATGAACCTAACCGGACGGACATACCTAGCGAAACTTTATTGTTCGTGTTCTTTCATTTATTAAACGAACAAACATAAACGAACGGTTCACTGAACGTCTGGTTCGTTTACAGACCTAAATTTATTTATATGTAAAAAATATAATTTTTGTTTGCTATATGTAAAAATGTACAAAGTTATTAGAACTCAAAAAATGAATGAGCTATAAATTTAGTGGGCAGCATTTCATATTAGTATCATCATGTCCGTGTAGTGATGAAAATAATAAAATATTATTTTCAAAAGGTTGGCAAAAATTAAAATATTGCAATTTCTGTTGGAGTAGTGGACGACTGTGATTTTATGCGACAGGATTATTATGGTATTTATATATCTCGATGTTAATCTGCAGAAGCACAATGGCATTCTTATACAGAGCTCGTGCTGTTTCTTCAGCTTTATTTGGCAAACGGGCTTTTAGCTCTTCTTCCAGTATGTTTCTCTCAAACGGCCCTCAACTATTATTTGTTGATTGTTTTTTAATGCTGTTAATAATAATCCAAAGCTATGAATTTCTATTTAACAACCGTTTCTTATACAGATGCCTATAACCCGACGTTCTCTCTGGACATCAGTTCACAAGTTGGTAGTTGCATGCCCATATCCATGATGCGAATCGGAACCATAATTCATAACATTGAAGTCAACCCGGGTCAAGGAGGGAAGCTGGTCCGTGCAGCTGGCACCTTTGCAAAGATCTTAAAGGAACCAAGCGCCTCTAAAATGGTTTTAATTGAGCTGCCTTCTAAAGAGCAGAAACTGATTGATGTCCAGTGCAGGGCAACCATTGGGCAGGTGTCAAACACAGAGCATAAGGCCAGGAAGCTCAGTAAGGCTGGTCATAGCCGGTGGCTCGGGCGCAGGCCTGTGGTTAGAGGTGTGGCTATGAACCCTGTGGACCATCCTCATGGTGGTGGTGAAGGTAAGAGTAAGAGTAGTGGGTGTAGGGGTCGGACTTCAGTTACTCCGTGGGGAAAACCGACTAAGAGTGGGTACAAAACTGGCCCGCTGAAGCGTAGGAAATAGGTAATTATTGTTTGGTGTGTTTTAGAGGATGTTGATTTTGCAGTTTGGTGCAAATCTTCTAAGATGCTTTTGGTTACGGATTATGTTTGTGGTATTCATGATAATAATATTTTGGATTTTTGAACAATTTAGATGGGTTGTTTTTGTGCCAAATGAAGCTACATGATCGTTTTACATTTTTGGATGTAATTTATAAAGGCCCCTTACCAGACGTCAATGACATGCAATACGGGCAGTATCACATGTTATGGGTCGAGTTACATGTTATCACTAGGCACCATTGGCATGCACCGGTTTATCAAGTCCTCGAGAGATGTAAACATCTAAAGCAAAACTTGTTTTGTAAATGTTAGGGGTGGAAAATGTAATCTTTTTGAAAGCCTCAAGATCAAATCATCAAAGAATCTGAAAATTTTTGGATTTGAAATGCTAGAACTGAATTAATAAATGTAAACCTGATAAGTGTAAGCAAGTCACTTTTAGTTTTCCTTAAATAACAAAACACTAATTCTCATGATTTAAAATCATAAACATAATCAAATGCCAGTTTCTCCAACAACAAACACACCCTTCATCTTCAACTTCTTTTTAAAGAAAGCATTAAGCCATCAAAGAGGCCACAGGCCAGTACAAGACAGCAAAAAACTAACTTGTTCGTCATCTCCTGGTCACACGATGGCGTTCTCTCTTTCTGAACCGCTCAAGCATGATCTGATCCGTTGCTGCTTGTCTTCCACCACCACCTCCACCGCCTGCACCACCGCCATCACCTCCCTCTACAGCAGCAGGATCATTGGCTCTAGATTCCCCATTGTTATTTGCACCTTTTTTCTTGTAAAGCTCAGGATGATCTGTAAATCATCCATTAATATCGTTAGAGCATATAAAAAGAAATAATAGAAAGTGACAAATAGTTGGATGTGTGAAGGCATACCTCTCCTAAGTTTTTCAGCATAGTCCTTGCCACGTTGGAAATAGTCAGCACTATAACTCGAAGGTATTGTGGATTCGGTTTTAGCCCGGCCCATTAGTCTCTTCTCCTGCAGGAGCTTTTTGGCAGCCTCTGTTTCCTCAATATTTTTCAGCTTAAATCTGCACCAACAGCAAGTTAACAGATTTTTTACCAAGTTTATAAACAAAATAAACTTCCCATAACTGCATTCTTTTATCATTAGGGAAGACAATATATACATACACAATATATAGAGAGAGAAACAGGCATACTCGATAGGAAGCTGGATTTCAGCGATTCCAGTGGTCCATTGAGTAGAGCTTTCCTCTGAGTTTCGTCGTTTGACCTAAATCAACTCATAGATTGTAAACGTAAGTATAACAAGTTCATACACTATTAATGATAATTCATAGGATATTCTATAACATAAGCCTGTCTTTCTCTGTTTTAACACTAATTAGGTAACTACATGTTTTCATGACAACACATCCAAATTTGATTATTTTGTAATTTTAGCATATGTAAAGCTTTTAGTATATCTCATAAGTGAAGTAAGATTGATTGCTTCTTTTTGTTACAATAGAAACGAGACAACCCATAAAAATAATATGATGAAAACTGTAAAACAAAACACTGAAACTAGCAACTATATCATAAGAGAACTGTATCAATTTTATATCCCTCATATGTTTACATGATGTAGATGTAATTATATTTTATACATATATATGAACAACTTACATTTTCTACTAAGGAACTTCTTCATCTCATTAAAAGGTCACTTGACCACTTAGGACTTTCTAAAACACTAACAATAGACAAATAGGCAAACTTCAACATCAAGGTTATTTTACATTAGCCGCGTTTAATACATCAAAACTAGACAATGTACTTATCTGCCTAAGCATTCACTTAATCCCTTCTTAACCAAACAAGCACTAGCCATTTGTCAACCAACCGCCTAATGTTCTAAACTTCTAACTAAGGTGGTAATTTCTTCAAATTGATATAATCAAAGAGTACGCTACACAATCACATCAGTAAATAATAAGGTATAATAATAATATGAAGCCAATATATCACCTTAAGATGCTCTGGAATTTTGTACAATTCGTCCTCTGCATGCTTAATATCATTCTCAACTTGATTCGTCACATCAATATTCTTTCCTTTTTTCTTCGCCAACTCTTGCTCAATATATTTTAACCTGCACATCACCCAAAATATAATCATTATGTTGCCGTGTATACATAGTTATCAAATGTGCTAGGCGTGCTCAAGGCGCATAGGCCTCGCCTGGGGCCTAGATGCAAGGCGCAAAAAAAGCGAGGGATGAGGAAAAAAAGCGCACTTAAAAAAATTAAAAATATATCATGCATATGAAAAATAACACTATTTTCAAATAAAATAAACAAAAGCGATTATATAACAGGTACTATCAAGTATCACCTAATTAGCACCAAAAGAACTAAAATAGTCAATTTTCAAATGTAATTCCAAAACATGAATAACAAAATGTATCAGTACAATGCCTTTGACCTCTCCTAGATCTAAGTTTCCACAGCACTCCTTGCGTTTCTTTCGCTAGGCTTTTATCTTCTCATGTTCATGGCATAGACAATGCCAAAGCGCTCGCCTAAGAACTAGAAGCGCATTTATTGAGCCTCGCCTGAAAAATGGGCCTAGGCGCAAGAATAAGGGCTTTGAATAACTAAACTATGCTTGTATATACCACACAAAAATAAGCATAATTTGATTCGTCATGTCTAACTCGTCTAATAAACAGGCCGTGTAGCTTTATTAAGTTAGGACATACATTACCGACATAAAACCCGTTTAAATGCACATAACATGATAATAATAATAATAATAATAATAATAATAATAATAATAATAATAATAATATAGCAAGCAAGGGTAAATAACTAAATACATACATATGTGGATCTTCATCCATAACCGCAGTCTCCTGAGCAAAAGTATCCTGCAAAACCAAATCATCTTTCTCCCCGTCCCCTTCCGCCTTCTCACCGCCTTTCGAAACCAACCCACCGACATTATTTCCGCCACCAGCCTGCCCTGTTTTAACCACTGCTGGAACCCCTGACTTCTTCTCCCTCAGTTTCTGCAGAAACTTGATCTCTTCCAAGGCCAATCTGCACAAACCCATCATCAAATTGGGTTTAATTTAAGTTCTAAACCCTAATTAAACGTTTTCCCCAATTTCACATACAAACCCTAAATTACGAATTGGAGATTGTAGTGTAAGAATTAACGTACCGCATGTCTTTTCCGTCTTCTGCAACTGTTGTATGATCATCTTCTTCTTCCTCTGTGAAGCTTCTTTTTCGAAAGTTTTTGTTTTTCTTCATCTTTTACTGGTTCCAGTTTCAAGTGTTGATCTTTATATAATCGTGACCGGTGGTCTGATTACTCGAGATAGGATCGATGGAAAATTCGAAACGAGCCGAGCCTTATCAAGTCCGACTCTCAAATAAAGTTAGTTTAGTTATCCGGCCTGAGGTCGAGAAAATTTTTTTATGCTCGTCGAGTCTTAACGATCTTTGTTATAATTTACCGTTTTATCTCTTTTGTAGTGTGTGTATTAATTATGCATTGTGCAGCCGAGATTTAGCTTGTTTAAACACTACACTCCGACTTATGAGTCGAGTATGAGCTTGAGTTCGTCTTGGTACTTTACACATGTAATTACATATGCCAAGACATGTTAAACTTTTTAAAGTATTAACGTTAGAGTCTCTATAAATAAGTTGTTTTCAAAGTTAATCCCAAACGTGCCCTTAATATCCATGCGTGGAAGGTAAATAATTCAACAAACAAATTTATTTATAAAACCATAATATGATAGTGATTCTTGAAGGGCTATTTTGAAAATTGCAATAGGGTTGTATTGTAGTGAATGCATTGAACCAAGGTCACACACAACTATTCTGAAACTATTCTTTTAGGGCCACGCCATCCTCTAAGGGTCATGACAATGGGGCTCGGGACATAATGGTGGTGGCTTAAAAAAGCAATATAGTGGCTTGAAAAAATATAGGAAGTTTTCGTTTATATATATTTAAATTTTGGTAGATTTGTAAGTGAATTGAATTACAAAGCATGAATAAATAATAATAATAATAATAATAATAATAATAATAATAAAATAGAATGTAATTCTAGCTAGCTTGAAAGAATAAGCAAAGTGAGCATCTACAACAACAATGGCATACAAACCGCCACATCATATTTTAGATTTTTCTTAAAACACCACCTCTTTCCACAACAACAAACTTCCATAAATCTCACTAAAAAATATTAAAACTATACATATAATTTATGTACATATATGTATGTGAGAGAATGAGAGAGAAAGTTGGGCCAATATGGAGTCCTTTTCAAGTCAACATACAAGGACTTATCTCCATAAACTTCACTCTACAACAATAAAGTTTTGGATCCTGAAGTCCTTTTAATGTCACCTAGATCCAAACCTTGGAATTTGTAGCTTGTTGTGGATGCTCTAAACTAAAGCAAAAACGTCTGAACCAGTAAGAGAACCCAAGCCCCATTGGTTGTTCAGGCATTGATATTCCGCATGCCACGAGTATTCAAAAATCCTAGTATGCATAAAACCTTAATTCATCAATTGTTCTGCACATATCTCTGCAATTCTAATGCTCATTACACCACTCTTTGGCACCTCATAAAGCCGACCACGTTTCAACCAGATACTACCTCCCTCAAACAATCTTTCAATAATTTTGCCTTTATAATCTTATGAAATCCACTCATTTCAACACACAAATTTCACCTCTATGCTAAATATATCAAACGATTATGCCCTAGTTGAAGTGTGGTTCAAGAAGCTTGAAGTCTTTTTCACGTCTCTAGTTATCTTTTTTTTTTTCAAAATGACGATTTTCTTGTAATTAGACAACCACGCTCTTTAAATTTAGAGAGCTCCGATGCCCCCACTCTGACCATACTATGTTGTCTTAACCGGACTCACGCTTGCTTTTAGAGTTTGGATTGGATGTTCCCTCAGGAACCATACTGCCGATTGTCATTTGACAGTCGTTTTGTAACACCCTCGGCAAACACAACATCGTCCCACTCTTAGGCTATTCCACATCGGCCGTGGACAAGAGATATCCTTGGTTCATAAGTAATGTCCTGCCTCTTAACATCACCAACGCGTTTTGGGCTTAGTTGGCTGTGGAGCACATGAAAACTCCACGGTTAAGCACGCTTAGGTGGAAGTAGTACTAGGATGGGTGACCACCTGGGAAGTCTCTACCTGGGAAACCAAAAACAAAGTCGTGAGTTCCCGGAAGGGCAACCCATCGGGGGGCAAAGCGGACAATATTGGTGGTACGAGAGGCCGGGATGTAACAGGTGGTATCAGAGCTACTCTTGTGTCGTTCAGGATGATGGGACATGCCTCATCGAGGACGATGAGTCCAAAGGGGGGTTGTTTGTAACACCCTTGGCAAACACAACATCGTCTCACTCTTAGGCTATCCCACATCGGCCGTGGACAAAGTGTGATATTCGTCAATTTCGGGTCCGAATAGTATTCGTTTTGTAAACTTTTATTATGTAAACCGACCCGTTTTATAAACCGACACTTTGGAAATAATCAAAATGATGAATTTTATGTTACGATATTTTTTTACACTTGTTGGGTCTTGAAAACATTCAATTTGGTCTTTAAAACGCTTAAAAATCACTTAAAACGAACTACGGGGACAAAAACTGACATTTTTGAAAAATCAGGAAATAACCCCTTCGCGGGGCGCGACGGGGGTGGTTGCGGGGCGCGAAGGGAGCCCAGACCTGCACGTTTTGTTTGTTGTTTTGTGTTTGTTTTTGACCCATTTGCATGCAATTTCTTGTGTTTAACACCCATATTTGACCCAACTCTTTCCCCTATATATACACACTCTTTCCCCCTCATTTACACCTGCTACATCTTCATTTTCTCTCCCAAATACAAAGATCTTAAGGTTGTTTTCTTAGTGTTCTTGAGTGTTTGACTTCCAAAAGTCAAACTGAGTTTTATCTTTAATTCTAACTTGTTCATCTAACATTGCTAACTCTTGAATATGGTGGTACAACATATATATAATACACACCCCTTGTTTCCTTTCTTTGTTACTTCACCGACTCCGGTTGGTTAAGTTTCGAATCTCATAAGGCAAGGCTTCATGGAGGACTTCGTGTTCTTGATATATACACTTATTATACATATCATTTATGCCTAACTTCTGCTCATTTTAGTTTGTTAGTCACATTTACATGTCTTGGGTATGTGGAATCCGTCTATGAACTCATTGTGAGATGGAAACCGAACCAAACCGAACTTTTATTAAAAAGACTTGTTGTTGACCTTTTTAGTTGTAGAACTTAAATATTTTCATTTGTACATTTTTATACAAGATCTATGATATGTGGGTATGTAGAATCCATCTATGAACTTGTTGTGAGATGGAAACTGAACCAATCCGACTTTTACTCGCTTAAGAAACACAAGTGTGTTTTTAGCTATCAAGACTTGTATATTTCTTTAAAAATAGTTTACAAACTGATTTTAATTATTATCTTAAGTACTTGGAATTGTTGGATCCAACTTGATCTCATAACATAGTTTGGACCGACAAAACCAAACACCCGCTTAACGTGCGTTGTTAGTTCTAAACAATAGATCTACATACTTGGTTAAGTGTTATTATATTTTAATGAGTTATCTCATGACAATTAATATTTTGGAAAGTTGACTTTGGGTTTGACCATTTGTCAAGACCCGAACCGACAACCCGAACACTCGTTAAAAACCCGTTTTAGTATCTTTGTCCTAAAGGAACTTGCATTTTAGCATTTTTCCCACCTTATTACTTAACATTGGTCAAGTAAATATTAAGGTTAGATACTTTAACCCGGTTTTGAGCAAACTCACATTTTAAAGGGTTATTATTAAGTTGGGATTATTAAATTAAAATCCAATTTTCCTTATTATAAATTCTTAAATAGTTACATGTTAAACCTTGAACTTTAAATTGTTTACTTTTTACAACAATTATTTTATTTAAAGATCTTCAAGGCAACCCTTCTAAATCCAAGACTTCTTTTATTTTAGGCTTCATACGTTAACTCGTCGTTCCGGCAAATCTACAAATAATCAATCTTTCAAGTTTATTACTTGAATGTGAGTAACTTCATACCCCGTTTTCTATCTTTTGTTTTGAGGTGACATTTCATACTTATTCAAATCAGATGCTTTATACTTGAGTCTTAAAACATAAACGTTATTGTATACTTTACTTAAATAAATGCTCGATTGGGTGTTCTATGCTTACTTGATTATATGCTTATGTGTTTACCGCTTTTGGAAGGTTGATTCATAAAATCCGTGAACTGTTTGGTATTCTCTTATAGCACGGTGCCGTTAATGTATTCTTATTAACGACCTCATGAAATCCGAATCTATTTGGTATTCTCTTATAGACGGTGTCGCTAATGTATTCTTATTAGCGACCTCATATTATCCAAATTATTGTTATTTATTTGTGGTTTTGTATACAAGATTGTGGCGTTTCTTACTATATACATATTGTTCAAACTTATGAATTGCTCACCAACCTTTGTGTTGACAAACTTTATTTTATGAAATGTTACAGGTTTGCATCTAGGTTGATTATGGAGTTCGGTGAAGAAAACGTCACAAATACCGTTAGGATATTAGCAAAAATAAACAATATTTGATTTGCTATATTTTGCTATGTTTTGTTGAATTTGACTTATGATTATTTGGTTATGTGACATTTTCGATGTTGTGAAATGAAACGAGTTTGTTAAATATTGTCGCTTTAAATAGTGTCATGCGCTTATGGGCAATCATTACACCTCGGCATGTTCCGCCGCCTTTGGTCGGGGTGTGACAGATTGGTATCAGAGCCATGACAATTAAGATAGGTGGTTAAACGTAACGACCTAGAATTGTTATGCTTAGGGTACTATGCGTGTGTTCATACGTGTTTACTCTATTTTATTGTTCATATCGCATGCTTATTTATGAACTTGTTTAAAATTCACAAATATCCTAAATGTTCACATACACACACTTTCATAGTATTTCCAAGGTATCCTTACCTTAAAACGCAAAAAGTAGATTTTTATTGTGTTTTATGGATTACAAGATTAACTTGGATCCCGTTGTTTCAAATCCCTTAAAGGTTGCGTTTATATCGGGTTTGTAGCCATCATAGAAAACGAGACATTATAAAATGACCATTTGACAAAAAGATTCCAAGGATCGAAGGTGATTTACTTACCTGGGATGGTTGAGTTATAATGCTCGTTTTCTAGGCCATATATAAACCGTGTTATAAATGTCAATTCTTTAAGTAGTCGAATGCGAGCGTTTCGGTCGCCATCCAAATTTTCGGTGTTAAAACAATAGGACTATGATGATTTCGTGGACTAGTGCTTTGGCAACGCGTTTTGGGCTTAGTTGATTGTGGAGCACATGAAAACTCCGCCTCTATCTGGGCAACCAAAAACAAAGCCGTGAGCTCCCGGATGGGCAACCCATTGGGGGCAAAGCGGACAATATTGGTGGTACGAAAGGTCGGGATGTTACACGTTTAGCCACCACAAGAGCAAAAATCAAATTTGAAGAGTCTCGTTACCCCACTTTGACCATACATCTATGATTATCTTCATCTCTAAAGGTGAAAATTTTATTTTAAAAACCCAAATTGTTTATTTTTAGGGATTCAAAAGAATTGCATGGGTATTTACAGAGGTTTAAAAAGAATTGGCAACTAATCAAAGATTAGGCAGAATTACAATACTCAGATTCGTAAACAAGACGTTATAAATGTTAAGATTAATGCACACGAGGCCGACCACAACATGAAAACAATAAAAGAAACACAATGATTTAAGGTGGTTGGGTCTAGATTGACCCACATCTGCAGGCTACAACTAAAGTCATACTTTATTTATATGAATCACACATGATTACACGTATAAGCTCTTTTTATATAAAGACAAATTTAGGGTTATAAATTTGAGAACACGAAAACTAAAACGGGCCCAAATAAAGGGATATGGGTGAGTCCAAAACTTCTAATGTTTTCTATCTTTATTAAACCCAATTAATTATTCTTCATATAAACCGTGCCAAAAATGTTGGATCTTTGGTTACCCAGAATATAAAATATTAAGATTAAGATTGAGAAGAACAACAATTGAATTGCAAAAGGGGATTTGATGAGTATATGTACATATCGAATAGGCACCAATTGAACAATGCATTAGTTTTGTTATTTGTACATACCGATTCAACCTAATTACAAGTTCACCCTTCTAATTTACATATTTGATAAATACTGACTAAACATATTTTGACACTTCTAACCCTACACTTTATTTGTGAGGGATTAATGTCTATTGTCTAACATCTTCAATGTTGAACTCTTACACCACATCTGAGAAGTGAAAATACGTGCCACTTTTTTTACCACAAGTTTTGCTTCCAACAATCAAATGCTGAACATGTTTTTCCATTCTCATAATCTATAGAAATCAACAAATAGGTTATTATTTTTAGATAAATAAGTTCTAAGATGTTATATAACAAATATTTTGAGTCATTTACCTTCTTTTTATGGAAGTCTGTGTCTTTTCCAACAAAACAGAAACAAGCAACTCAACATAACTTATCAAGCAAACGAATCAAGATACTCGTGCCTATGTCGTTTGTTGAACTGTAGCAAGCTGGGATAATTCTGGTCCGACACTCCAATGTAAAGCGTTTCATCATCTGGACCGAGTGAAACCCCAACTATTTCCCCATAAACGTGAACAAAATCTGCAGCTTCTGCAACCACCAAAACTTGCCCGTCTGATGAAAACGAAGAGATCGAACCGCACCCATGTTGCCCTATAAGATCCGAGGCCGGCTTTGATAGACTTCTTACATCCCATACCCTACAAGTCTTGTCTTGGTTTCCTGTAGCAAATATTTTGCCATCTGGGGGCCATGAAGATGCAAATGAGTTGTCAAAATGTTGCTTTAGTTTTAAGTTGCAAAATGTGACGTATAAAATTCAAAATAGATAAAATCGTCCAAAGCATAAAATTGACAGAAACTCAAGAAGGTGAGTTACTTTGCAAAGCAATAAATTGAGTAGAGTGAAAGTAGACCAAAACTATGAGTGAAAGTAGATTTGGTATTCAATGTATATTCACTACTAGAAAAATAGTTTTTAATGACTAACAATTTATGACTCGAGGATTTTTATGACTCGTAAAGGTGTGTGTCATAGAAAAAGAGTCATGTTTTCTAAAAATTAGAAGATTTATGACTCACTGTTTTGCGAGTCATTAAGCAGGAGTCATAAAATGGAAAAAACAAAGATTTATGTCTCTCTTTTTTGCGAGTCATTAAAAATTAGTCATAAAATAAAAATTAAATAAGAGAAAACTGCATTCTAAAATCACAAAGCCCGTCATTTCAAAACTATACAAGAAATCTCGAATTTAGCACCGACACCTAAAAACGTCGCCGCTAAATCCTTATCCGTGTGATTTCCTTCCGCTCTAAGTATGACCGGATGGAACTGTACATAACATAAAAATGTCACTCCAAAAATATACAAAATATATAAATATATGACAAACATAAAGCCTGTCGTTACCTTCTGGTGGAATGTTCTCTGGGACTCTTGATGAGTTGCACGCACACGTAAGAACTGAACCTATATGTATAATAAAAAATGAGCGGACCACGATTCATGTATTAACTATTTAACCTGCAAACTCTTTTCTTAATCATTTTTGACCCATTTTCTTTTAAGCTAATTCTTGTCTTAATCGATTCACCCGTTCGAGATAACACAGAATTTGTATATACCCATTCTTAACTAACTGTCCACTTGTATCATATGACCTCACTTCTTGTAGGTAAAAAATAGCAAGTAAGAGCACATTTCTAATTTTCGAAATGATTTAGTATATTACCTCAAGTAGATCTAGCATTTCAGAGAGCTTTTTAAATTACATTTTGAATAAAAAGCCAATAGTTAGTGGGCAAAGAATTACAAAAAACCAAATTGATGAAAGGAAATTAAGTGGGTGGGTTTCTTTATACAGAGAAAATACTAAACGGGTCAATATGTTTAACAACTAAATAAAAATAAGTGCTTAAAATTACTTAAAGCTATTAAAAATGATAACATAAAAACTTCTGTGACTTTGTTTTTAGGTTTATGAGTTAGCTTCATAATCAAAGCAAAAAATCTATGACTTTATTTTTTGTGTCACATTTCAAGTATATTTTATGTGTGTTAATTGTTGTGATTTTAGGTGGATTTTACATGTTAGTTTTTTAAACACAATGTATATTTAATTGTTCATAGGTTTGTATGTGTGTAAACGAGCCAAACCCAAACTATACGTTAAATGTTGGGATTGTAGGTATATTGTTAACATTAACTCTATTATCATTATAACTCTATGTCATTCAAATTGTTAACAGATTCACTGCTATCTACACAAACAAACTTTTTTTGCCTTTTGGTTTTCTTGAGATATGATATATATGACATAGTGCTGCATCATATGTTTGAACATAGTGTTGCTCGTTTACTTTATCGTGCTGAAAAATCAAATTCGAGCTCGTCGAGTCTAACTTGTTAGTTTTTTTATTTTTCTATAGTTATTGATAAATAGACGACAAATTTAACAACAATTTTATAAAATATATAAACTAAAGATTTTGTAACATTATATTTTTTTTTATTTTTGCTCATTTGTATAATGTTTTAAATATCAAGTGACACTATATATGTAATAATAATAATAATAATTATAGTAATATATTATTATTAAAATTTATGGTTAAATAGAGTCAACGAGCCGAGCTAAAGAGTCGAGCCAACCATGCTCGAGCTCTGATCATTTAGAAATAGAGCCTAGACAAGCCGGTTCGTTTAAATTCGAGCTTTTTTCAAAAAGCCATGAACTTTTTGAATAACCACAATTTAGGCCAAGCAGTTAACAATTATCAACATAGTTCGAATGGTTTTTAGACTTTACCGTTTCAAGAATATAGTTTGTAAATGCTATGACCAATCAACATGTTATATGATGAGTGAACAACACCAAATTATCTTGACATTTAAAATAACCAAAACAAGTTATAAAAAACATACTCAACAATATTTTAAACATGTCAAATAAGGAATCAAAAATATCTGCTACCAAATTTGTTTAGTTTGTTTGGTGTGTATTATTTTTTATTACGTTACATCGACACCAACAAAATATATGCATATAAGTTCATACAATTACTCAGAGGGATGTTCACGAAATCCGAAATCTGAACCGAAACCAAAACCCAAATAATCCGATCCGAATAACTACTCGGATTCGGATCGGACTCGGATAGGGATTTCAAAAAATTCAGATAGTTTAGATTATTCATATATCCGAATAATCAGAATAAATAACATGTGATTTAAATAACATCGGATTGGCATCCTTCGTATATGATTTAATTTTTAGAATAATGATGGATTATGGATTTAATTCGACTTTTGTTTGTAGTTTGACTTTTCTTTATGTTTTATTTTATTTTCCGGTTTTGTATTTTTATTTAATTAGACTTTTTGTACGGTTTATTTCGGGTTATTCAGATTATTTCGGATTATCCAAATCCGATCTGAATCCATCCGAAATCATTTCGGATCGGATTCGGATCGAATAGAAACACCCTTAATTTGGATCGGATTTCGGATAGTGTCCTAAAAAATTCAAATCCGAACAATACGTACAGAATAATCTATTATCTGATCCGATGAACAACCCTAATTACTAAAAAAATTGCAAAATGATACATATGAAAACCATCTTTGATTTTGATATATGTAAAGAAACATTGTAAGGCAAATTGAAGATGAAAAATAAAATAAAAGCTCTTACATCGTCACTGAAAAAGAGATGTCATTTTTGGATCGGGATGTGATGGATGTGAGATGCAACGGCGCAATAGCGATAAAGTTACTATAGCGGAACTAGATTTAGGTTTGATTAAATAGAGTATACAGGGTTACCCTAATTCTATTTGCATCAAACACCCTAAACATTTTAAAAGCTTTTGATTACAACCCAACTAGTATAGAAAAACACATTTTGATATGCGATGATGCAAATTATATTCTAATTTTTTTTAATAATCTCATTCTCAAAATCTAATTATATTCTCTTTGTTAATTTCATATTCACCCAACTAAATTTCATAATATTTACTATAAGATGTGACATAATTTATACATTATTTTAGTACAAATAGTTCATTCTTGTAACCCACTTTTGTAATAAACTATTGTAACATATGCTTCCACTTTTCAATTTTTTCAGATATTGACTTTGTGTTATTTGATAAACATGCAGCTATCAGCAAAGAAACGATGGATTCTATATGTTAAGGAATTAATGGTTAAACTTTAATCTATTTTGATGTTTTGATAATTTTCATATCTTTTTATTTTAATAGAGCAAAATAATTATGAACACTTATTATTTTTTTGGTTAATTCTTACAATTTCCCCACTCTAAAATTAACATCTTAATTAACCTAATATATCTTATATATGTAATAGATAAATAATAGTTCACTTTTCATTTACACTCTATTTATATTATAAATTTACATTTTTATAATATTGACATAATATCTATAATATATATAAACGAAAACATAAAAATCCTACGTGTCGCGATGTGGTCGCTCCCCTTTTTTTTAGAGTCACCAGATTTGCTTGATGTTTAAATGGAGACTTCTCATGCATTTGACCATGGGTCTTACCAAACCCAGATATTCCTTAAACGGGTTATAACATCTCTTTAAATTAAAAATTATTCTTACCAAATTATAGATGTGAAAATACTATAAAATAAGTTACACCAAAAATTAATATCTTATTTATTTTAAAAAAGATATATATATTATTTAAATTAAAAAATCAATTTTATAGTAAAAAAATAAATGGGTCTTGGGTCTCATCAAACCCCAAGTATATTATTAACTTTCATAAATATTATTTATAATTAAAAAAACAAATTTTATAGTAAAAGAAATAAACGGGTCTTGGGTCTCATCAAAACCATATAGCTTTTTAACCGGGTTATAATATTTCATTTATTTGTGAAACAGTTTATCATCAAACCATAAGTATATTATTAACTTTTATACAATATAAAAATATAAATTCAAAAATAAATAAATATTAGAACAAATAATATAAAACAACCCCCGTAATACGGGGGATAAAAACTAGTTTTACTATATATTCCAAAATACTTGATGAATTAATTCAAAAATCAACAACAACCCGTATTTGTTAAAAATATATAATTTCAAATGTTATTATTAACATATTGTACAATGTATGTCGTAAGATTGTAAAGAAAAACAAAACTCCAATATGCTTTCATTACAAAGTAATTTTTTTAAAATCATTAAATTATAAATATATGCTTAAAAGTCGACCATTTTTTTTAAATCAATCCATTTATCTATTATTATTATTATTATCATTATTGTAAATTGTCATATAAATTTATAAATTATAAATATATGCTTTAAATCTATCCATTTATTTTTTCGGTTAATAGTAAACTATATATATGTTAAAATGTAATGATAGTATATACTAATCACTTTAAGACATAACCAGGTTTATTATATTTAATTTCTTAGATTTTTTTATCATGGATTGTTTTGGGTTTTTATCATGGATTCTGTTTTTTTGCGCCAAAAGTTTCTACAATGCCTTTCTTTGAAGGTGCACGAGAGGATAAAACTGATTTTTAAGTCTTTCCCGAATTTTCAGCTTCTTTTACCTTGGTAAAAAGCCTTTCATGCAGCCCTCTATCTCTAAGTACCGTTGAGCACCTTTTAATCTCAGCTTTTTTGCCCGCATCAGCCCCGAATAAATGAACGTGAATTCTGGTGTAAGTGCTTGTGAACATCTCCTTACAGTGATTGCAAGCCCACTATTTTATACCTCCTAGATTCTTATTATATCCCACACCATGGAATGTTACTTCACCAAGTAGTGGCGTAGATGAATCTTTCTCAACTTTTGATTGACTTTCACTTGTTGTTGCTGATGAATGAACTGCCTCATTATCATCAACGTCAATGTAAGTACGTTGAGTCTCACTTACATGTGTCTCGCTTTCATCTATTGTTTTCTTGTGATTGAGATTGACTTCCAAAAGCCATTTGAGAAATTGGATATGAAATAGAAGTATAGATTATAGAACTGCTTGTTTTTTGAGAGTGAAATTAGAGATACATCTTATGCAATAAAAAAAAGACTTTAATTCGGAAGGAAATCGAAGAGTTATGAGCGCGGATTGGGTTTGGACTGCGGAGCAGCATTCCAGAAATCCCTCCCATACAATCCCACCGTTCCATAGCGATTTTGGTTAAACATAAATAAGGTTCAAGGTTAGAAACCCAAACCTACAAGTTAAAAGATGCACGTCTAACCAAAAAGCCAATGCGTTAGCTTGACTGTCAATTTTGATTAAAACCTTTTTGACATAGGATTGTCTCTTTTCATCTATGTTTTAACCCTAATTAATCTTCCTCATTGGCCTATGATAAAAATGGAGTTCATGTAGAAATTGACAATGCCATCTTTTATGATTATATTCATTAGTTGTTAATTAATAAGCAGCAATTATAATATGCATACGTCGTATTGTTGGGTATGTTCTTATTTTAATAATTAGATTCAGTTGTAATCAAAATTTAGTTTGTATTGGTTATAGCAGTGGAAACAATATATTAAACAAGGAGTTGTCTCATAAGTTGTAACAACTCGGGTTTCAAACTGATATTCTATAGTCGTTACCCGAACCCGTATTCTTAACCTTAACCGCGACCCGTTTATCTTTCTTGCACCGAAATTTGCGGACATTAATCAAATCTGATTTGGTAGATCATTACTAACCAAAAATAGACAACCGAATTCGTCTAATTAAAGAAAACGATCTATTACATACGAATTGAGATATCAATAAAACCCGTCTCTACCTTTATAGCATTACACCATCTAGGGTTCATATAATTACAATTAAACTTTCCTGCACCGTCGCCTGGACCTCGAGATTAAAACCCCTATGGTTAATAAGATTAACGTGGTCTGCAAGGATCGTTACCGGTCATCGTTTATGCCGTCATTCGTGGTTAGCCGTTCTCCATCAATACACAATCAGTTCTGGTAATTAGTTTATGTCTCGAGTTCGTTTCTGTCCATAATTTATTAACCCTAACACCATTTAATCTTACAACGAACGATTTGAACAATTACAGATTCTAGGGTTTATCAATCTAATTGGTTAATAGCAGTTCTTTTATTTAAGTTATTATTTCTGGTCCTTACCCATCTGGCACACCAGTCCAGTTGGCTGGTGTGGGTGTGTTAAATCTTTGTGTCGGCTGCTACCTAGTTTCGAGTCACAGTGGCTTTTGTTATTTTATTTTTCAATTGGTTTTCTTTATGTTTATAACTAATTCTAATTGATAGTAGCTAATAAAACAAACTTGATTTTATCAAACCGACACCTTAAAGTTTTACGCTTCCTGGCAAATAATCTTGTTATTTATACTATATATAATACACCAAACAAGGGCAAATTAAGACATTTGATTTTAAGAGTTTTACAAGTGTTAATACATAAAGTACATGTGTAATTAGGGGTATACTTGTCTTTTAAACACAAATCACCCAACTTACAAGTTTGCATCCTCATCTTTAACCATATTCTTTTTTTAATTTCAATTTTCAACCAACTTCTCACTCATGATTTTTAAACGACGATAAGTTTTTCATACGTTAGTATTTTTGTAAAAATATTGCACCATAAAAACGAGTATTTTATTCTCTTTAATTTGAGTATAATATTGTTATAAATTTTTCCATTAAAAAGTTAATATGTTACGTAGGGATGTTTAATGCCGGTTTTGATTATTTTTAAGTTATAAGCCTGTGAGTCCAACCGTTAGTACCCATCTTTTGTCATCCAAAACCAAAATTAAACCATTGAAAATTGAAACCAAACTGTTATTAACGGTCCGGTTCTGGTTTGGTTTGGTTTGATTTAACAGTTTAAGCTTTGATAATAAAATTTGTTTAAAATAATTATTAATTTAACCGTATCATCAATTCCAACTAAGTCAAAATATGATACTTGAAATGATAAAGGAAGTAAAAAACAACCGACTGAAAGTAAAAAACTCAGCGATGAAACCAAACCGCTGACCGGTTTAAGGTTTTAAATCGAACCATGAACACTCATAATTGTTACGTGACTAAAATTAAACCATTGAAAATTGAAACCAAACTGTTATTAACGGTCCGGTTCTGGTTTGGTTTGGTTTGATTTAACAGTTTAAGCTTTGATAATAAAATTTGTTTAAAATAATTATTAATTTAACCTTATCATCAATTCCAACTAAGTCAAAATATGATACTTGAAATGATAAAGGAAGTAAAAAACAACCGACTGAAAGTAAAAAACTCAGCGATGAAACCAAACCGCTGACCGGTTTAAAGTTTTAAATCGAACCATAAACACTCATAATTGTTACGTGACTAATAGGGTTCGCGTATAAAGACCCGCTGCATCGCGCGGGCACTCGTCTAGTAGATTATATATATATGTGTGTGTGTATAATTTGTAAGTATTATAAGTATTTATTAGCAATGAGTAAATTTATAAAAACCCGACATCATTATTTGTGATTTCTCGTCGTTGATAAACTCACTTATATTTATTTTATATATTATACATACTAAACGTATTAAATAGATCTAAACGAAATATTTATTTATATTCTACTACATATTATATTTAATTAATAACACATTATTATTATGATCATCTATCTATTTATACACTAGTATTTTATAGTTACTCAAATAACTATAAGTATATTTTATATTAAAATTATTTATTTAAATTATGTATTTATAAGTCTAATTATTTGATTTTATCAAGGATACGTAATGGTGATCCAATAAAATAATAAAAGTAATAATTCTTTAAAATTATAACAATAATAATGGTTTGCAATAATATTAATAATAGCAATAGTAAACAATCGCTCAATCCATAATCACAACATAACTTCAATCACATCGAAATCTTAATTTCCTTAACTCATGTTATATCATTTATAACTAACTTATATTATCCTATTTAACTAGGAATCCTTGTTGGTGTATCCCGAAGGGTTCATCATTCACACATCATCATCTTTATTTTGTTCATCCGATCAGGTGAGTAATCACTCCCCTATTTTACTTGTTTTCAAATGTTTTGGGGACACTTGCGTACCATTTATCATATTATTTATCTTATTATTTCTCAAACGCAAACTGTGATCTTTGTGTTGTGTATCAATTGAATGATTGACTGTTACTTGCTATTTGCTTACTTGAATCGCATTCGGAGAGGTCCAACATAATCTCATTATAGTATGATCATACGACCGTCGTAGTGGCCGGAGCCCCATCGCATTGGCAATGGTTTCACCGACACCTCATTTTTGGTAACCAATGCCCATTCGCATGACAACGGTTTAGCCCTTTCTTTATGGTTGATTGTTTATGTATGTGCTACGGTTTAATTGTTTATACTCACAGATAACAGTTTTGTCTATTTTTATTCACTTATATCATTATATATTATTATCACTTTTGTTTGTGTCAAATCTGGTGATCTATTCACTCAACATGTGTTGTTGACAAACATATATTTTTTTCGCATTTGCAGGTTATAGATTTGGATTGGTTATAGAACTGAAGCTCACATAGAGATGACTTTAGGATAAAACATATACAAGAATAGTTGGTTTTGTATTTGTAATTTTCTTTATTTTTTTGTTGTATATGGATATTGTTTGATAATAAATAAATTAATTAGTTATTGTCGCTTTATAATTTCATGATAGTAACCTTTTGAGCTGTGACAATCAGTTCACGCTCCGGCATTTCCGCCGTAGGTTGGGGTGTGACATAAGTAAAATACAAACTTCACATATTTCATTATAATTGAAATACTATTTACAGACACCTCAAGCTTAGCTCATCTTTTTAAATAGAAATACAGTTGCCCGAAGTTGCCACGAACGCTTGTGTATGCCATATGAAACATCTCGACCTTGTTTTTAACTTCTCTCCGCTAGGGGTGCGCAAAAACATCCGAATCCAAAACTAATGATGCTAATGTCACTCATACCAAAGCTAACCAACAACATCTCGAGAGATCCGAATCCAAATAATGCTAATGTCATTATTTGTTCTTTCCTAGTGTCCTAAAACCGACGCCGCAAAATCTCCTCTCTCGGCTTTTTTCTGAGCCCTAGCAACATATAAAACCTTTGAACCTGCATTGAGACAAACAAAATAGAAAATTTAAAATCAAAATGTTGAAACTTGATTACATGCATAATCCCTCACAAGATAACATAAGATCATAACATACCAAGATTCAATCCGTTCATATCTTCTACCACCTTGCATGCATCATCCGCGCTTTCATAATTTACGAAACCAAATCCCTTGAAACGCCATTTTCATCTCTTGCTATAGCCCGGATAACAATTTTTCCAAACTTGGCAAAGCGATTCTCAAGGATTTCTTCTGTCATATCTTTTTCGACTCTTGATGTGCATATTTGTGTACTTGATATCAAGATTAGGTGATGTGCGTTCACTTTTCATGAACTTCCCAACATATCTATAAGAAAATAAGATAAAGTGAAATTAACCAACAATTAATCATGCACCATTTTCATAATAAAAGACAGAAATATAAGTATGTGTAAAACACGACATACATCTGTTGGCCTCCAACATCAGTCCCATTGAGTTTCTCAATAGCACTGCTCTTACCGTCCTCGAGGGTAACCACTTTGCAAGACAAAATGTTACCAAACGGTTTGAAGAGTTCTTGAAGTAGAACATCGTCAATTGACTCGTTCAAATTCTGCAACGAAATACAAATATAGAAAACTAATTAATTAGATTCAAAACAGCAGTTTAACACTTGATATTCTCATGTCCAAATAACCAATTTTGATTAAATAATAATAATAATAAAAACAAAACATTTGTTTCACTTATCAGTCTTTTTCATTAAAAAGTAAAACTTTGACCCAAAAATGTAACCTAAATCAAACAAATCACAAATTTTAATCTCATGATGCAACCTTTTCAGCTATATCCTAATTCTTTCTTTCATTTATCCGGATTTTCATTAAAGAAAATAAACATCTGGAAGCATTACAAATTATGTCAAACAAAACCTACACACCATATACAGTATATTCTACAGTCTGTATCTATTGTTTGTATATGATGAAATAATTAATTGTCTACATTTCTGTATGTGCATGTGGGACACGCAGAGGTAACTTATGAAAAATATGGCATAAAATTGACAATGATACCCTTCATTAGTTAATGAAAAGAAATATAAATGTGAAACTTTAATAAAGGGGCATAACTGTCATTTTGGTCCATCTTCAGTTTATTGATTTTTTGTATCCCACGTAAAATAATATCAAAACCTTTACGTAAAACCACCTGGTATACAAAATAAGGTTTCTTGCACTTTCGAGCCTATCTGCAATCTAACACCATGCAATTGAACCAAATATAAGTTGCCGAGAAGGTTTGATGTTTGGGATTGAGTTTGAAAATATTACTGGCTTTTTGAAAAAATTAATAAGTTAAAAGATGTTTGGACATTAATTTTTTTATTTTAGCTTTTTGAAAAAGTCAAAAAGCAGTTTTCTAAAAGCCAAAAATTCTGGTTTTTGAAAAAGTCAATAAGTTACTTAACCCTAAACATTATAGTCAAGTAATAAATTGAATGAAAATAGGCAAACTACAGTCTGAAATGAATAGAATATGTGTCATATATCAATATGCATAATCAATAATACCTATTTAAACGAATCAACCCATGGATAGCACGAAACTGTACCTATTGAAATCAATTGGAAAAACAAAGCATGAGCGTTGAAACTGATACCTGTGTTGTTGAATCTAAAATTAATGAAGTTGAGGAGGATGACGAAGATGAGACCATTGTTACAGGAAGAAAAAGTGACGTGGCTAGGGTTTTGCAAAACAAAGGACGATATCATTTTTTAAGAAGTTATGATAAGGACGATATCATTTAAAATTGAAGCAATCGGGTAGCTTGATAGGATGGGGAGTAGGGGTGCTCAAAATCGAATATCCGGACTATCGGATAGTGGATTTCACTATCCGCGTATGAAATTTCGGATATCCAACAGGATAGTGAACCAAATACCCGAATTATCAGAAAAAATTAATAGTTATAAAAAAAATTAAGAACTACTTTTAAATTTCGGATATCAGAACTATCCAAAATATACGAAAAATTATCCGAAAAATTATTCGAAATTTTCCAAAATATCCAAAAATTATCTGAAATTTATAAATAATATTTATTATTTAATAACTAAAAAAATATTTTGGATAGTTCGGATATCCGAACTAGATCAATATACGAATCCGAAAATTTGGATATCCGAGATTCGGATATCCAAATTTTCAGATAATTCGGATACAGATTTTTGGGTGCGTACTCAGAATTTTTGAACACCCTAGTGGGGAGCGACAAGAACGCGGCACCTCATCTTTTTTAGGCAATTATATTGATTGATAGATTATTAAAATTTAGGGTTTTATTAGACGAGCCAACGAGTCGAGCCAATATTGAGCCACGAGTCGTACCAACCTTGGCTCGAGCTCGGCTCATTTAGAAATCTAGCCAAAGCAGCTCATTAAAATTCGAGCTTTTGAACAGCCATAATTTAGACAAGTAGTAAACAATTTCCAACATAATTTGAATGGTTTTAGATTATACCTTTTCGAGTATATAGTTTGAAAATGCTATAACCAATCAACATGTTATATGATGAGCGAGTAACACCAAATTAACCTGACATTTAAAATAATCAAAACAAGTAGAAAAGGCATACTCATCAAAATTGTGTACATGTCAAATAACAAACCGAAAACTTTTTGCTATAAAATTTTGTTTCATTTGTTTGGTGTATAATCTCTTTGATTATCAAACCAATATGAGATTGTGTGACTCTTAATTACTACAACACCAACATCTATGCATATAAGTCCATAAAATTACTAAAACCAAAACTTGCAAAATGATAATTTTAAAAATCATAGTTGATTTTGATAAATGTAAAGAATCACATTGTGATGAAAATAAGAGAATATAAAATAAATAAAAGTGCTTACATCGTTACTTAAAAATAGACGTTGTCTTTGTATCGGGATGTGATGGAAAACAACGACGTGGCGGCGATTAAATTATAATAGTTTTATTGGATTTAGATTCGTTTAAATAGAGTGTATGGGGTTACCCTAATTCTAGTTTTAATAAGCACCTTGAACATTTTAAAAGTGTTCTATTACAACCCATCTAGTATAGGAAATAACATTTTGATATGTCATAATACAAATTATGTTCTTATTATTTTTTTAATAATCTCATATCTAAAAATCTGATTATCTTATCTTTGTTAATTTCATATTTACCCCTAACTAAATTTTGTATATTTGTTATACCCATTTTTATTTCATTATGACTACTAATGTATCATCCTATTATTCTAACCGCAACTAAGATGATGTTTGTTTTTTAAGATAAAAAATGTCGGCAATCTGATTTCATCTGATTTTATATATGCAATTGAAAATTTGGTTTGAAGGTCTGCAATCTGAAAACATAATACTGTTTGTTTTATAAACTGGATATCGTCTACCTATCATATATATCACAATATATAGAAGCCATTTAACGTTTGTAGACTGCTAAAATAATTGGTGGTGGTGTACGGCCTATGGAAGTGGATGGTGGTGGACGATTGGTGGTAGGCGGTGGACACTGGGTGGTGGTGATAGACGGTTATGGTGGGTGGTGGACGGTGGTAGTGGACGGTGATGGTAGCCGACGGTGGGTAATGGTGGTGATGGACGATGGTGGTGGGTGGTTTGATGTGGTGGTGGCGGTGGGTGGTGGTGGACGGTGGTTTTGGCCGACGGTGGGTGGTGGTGGTGGTGACCAGTGGTTGTGGTGGATGGTGGGTGGTGGTGGTGGATGGTGGTGATGGGTGGTGGTGGCAAACAGTGGGTTGTGGTCGACGGTGGGTAGTGGTGGTGATGGACGGTGGCGGTGGTGGGTAGTTGACGGTGGTGGTGGCGGATGGTAGGTGATGGGTGGTGGTGGCGGCGGCGGCGAACGATGGGTGGGGGTGGTGGAGGCAGACGGTAGGTGGCGGTGGACGGTGGGTGGTGGTGGTAGCGCACGGTGGGTGGTGGTGGTGGTTGACATTGGATGTTGGTAGGATGATAAGAAGTGTGAAGAAGTGTGAATATGGTGGATATTAGCTTATTATTTAAGATCATATAAGCAGTTTTTAGATCTTAAAAAAAAACGTTCTTCAAGAACTTATGTCCGCGTGCCCGCAAACATAATCCTCCTGCAGACGTTTGAAGCAAAAACAAACACAACCTAAGTGTATTAGTGCTTTTTTCTAAAGTTTTAGTGTATAGATGAAGATATATAAGCACTTTAATTAGTGAATTTTGTTCGTTGCATGTTATCAAACACGGGTGTTTGTGACTTGATAAAATTAATGACAGATATGTTTACACATGAGGGTATGATAGTCATAAAAGAACAGGGTTAAAAATGAAACTTTTAGAATTCAAGATCAATCGCGCTACGCGGCGGATCAAAAGGAGATCCACCGCGATAAGCGATAGTTGTTTTACAAAACACGAGAAAAGGTTGGGTTCGCGCTACGAAAAAACCATGTCGCTAATCATCACGATACGCGACGTGGTCTCCACGGTCATCAGACACGTGGTGCACCACGTGGCATGATTTGACATGCCATGTAGCGCCACGTGGCACGTGTAGAGTGACGATGCAACCCTAATGGGTCTACGTCACGCTACGCTAAGAAGTTTTGTCTGTCGCAATACGAGACTGATTAAAATAATTAATGTCGGTTAACGGATCTGTCGCGCTACGCAATGGAGCCTTTCCTTCTCCATCGCGATACACGACGAACTTCAAAATTTTGCCTATAAATAGAAAGTTCGGGCTCTGCAATTGTGCATCTCAAATCACTTATATCTCTCTAGCAATTCACCTCAGGAATCGTGTTTGGTCCCGACTTTCTGACGGTTTGATTTCTCGAAGTACGTGTAAGTTCCGACGTTTTCTTTCAAATACCCAATGACTAGTAGGAGTGCCGCTTGCTTGAAGCCTAGGCATTTCATTCAGAATACCCGCTTAAGGTAGGGGTTCTGCTTAAATATTTGTTATAAAGGTTTAGACCTTTGTCGGGGGTATAACTCATGCCTTGATAAAAAATTGAAGTTAAATATAGCTTTTCATAAGTCTAAGGTATAGTTAAAATATTGTTTCTTTATATTTAGAAACATAAAGTTTTACACGCCTGAGGTGTAGTTAAATTAATGTTTCTTCTTGAAGAAAAAACATAATATTTGTGATTCTTCATGAAGAAAAAATGCACCACATAAAATAAAGAGAGACTAATGGTCCAAATGTTTTATAAACAAATGATTTATCAAGGTAAATTTTATACAAAACAAACTAAAGGTGCGAAGCTAGCTCTTTTAATCTAGATATTTATACAAGGTTATTCTTGTAGTATATACCCGAGGCACCTTCATGTGATAAATCAGTGAAAGCGATGATCATAACAAAGGTGAATACGCTCATATCTTTAAAACTCTTTAATCAAGTCATTTATCCAAAAACCAAAGTTTACATTGGATAATGTATCCCTAAAACTTTAATATCTTCTAGAAATTTGGCTGGTTATACTTGTATTTGGATCCTTACATATGTGGGCAGAGAGTACACATGTCCCACCACATGTGGTACCATGTCCTATTCTCAATGATCCAGTCTATAGGGTTGAACTAATGTGATATAATTGGTACTTTGGTCTAGAGGCTGCTGATTGTTTCGAGTATGCGCTAAAAGTTTTCATAAATGTTTTATAGGTAATCAAGAATAGATGTTGGGAGATGGTGGCTAGACATTAGACGATCTGATGACTCTTTTGAAGTTTTATATTATAAAATGATGTAAATTATGGTTTTTTCAATCAAACTCCTTTGTAATCGTATCGGGTATTTAATTCCCGACTTGTGAAGTATAATATTTTAATAAACAAAAGACTTATGCTTTTAAACCTTAAACTCTGATAATTTACAAAATATGTACCAACCATTGGTCACACGCCTAAACCCTAAGTTGAGGTGTGACACCCACTTTTTCAGTTTAGATAATGTTACGTACTACACGGGTTGAACAATGTAAATTATACAAATACTAATTTATAAATAAAATAATCTTAAATATATATATATATAAACAAAACCTCTAGTAAACGGGTTAGTTGGTTCGTTTCGGGTAAAACGAGTAGTGTTCAGTCTGTGAAAAGAACGGGTAAACGAAGTCGGTTTTGCATGAAACTTAGTAGGATAGTAAATCAGACCTTATTATGTGAGAAAAATGTAAACTATAACATTAACAAGTTGTTTGGAATGAGATGTGACAAACGGGAGACGTTTGGACCGTGTTAACGCAAGGAAACAAGGTAGTTATAGACCAAGGCTAGTTCCTTATACAAAATAGGCAAGTCGAGTCGAAAGGAAAGGCTGGAAAGTGATGAAAATACAACCATATTCGAATCGGGTCCTTAGAAGACCTGAATCAAAGGAATGCAATCGAATCGAATGTGTGATTCGATTCGAATAGAATCTACCATTCAAATAGAAAGTCCATTCGAATATAATCTAACATTCGAATAGAAAGTCCATTCGATTAGAAAATCCATTCGAATGGAAAGTCCATTCGAATAGAATCTACCATTCGAATAGAAAGTCCATACGAATAGAACTGTGGATTCGATTAGAATAGCCCAGACTTAGAAGTTTCTGATGAAACCTTAATGATATGGGTAGGGTTAGTTAATTGATACGTGTAATTGTTATACAGTTAGCCGAGCCCAGTTAAAGAAAGGAATTACTATAAATTCAGAAAGAAACAGGACCCAGGTGAGTTTCTAGCCCCATTTTTCTTGTTATGTTTTTGGAGCTATGTGCATACTCAATGTGATTAGTTAATACACTTACCTTAAGTGATAAGTGTATGATATATGAAGTATGAATGAAGTATGTATGCTATTGTAAAGATTGAAAGTATGTATGAAAGTTTATAATTATAAAGATAAATAAAGGTAAGGTATGGTTGCATGGCAGAAAAGGGAACCGAGCCCTAATAATACTCGAGGAAGAAGGGAACCGAACCCTAATAATACTCGAGGCGGAAAGGGAACCGGGCCCTAATAATACTCGAGGAAGTAGAGTGAAATGCTCTTTAAAACGTAAATATTATTAAGTATGTATTAATAGACTATAACAAGAAAGTACGAAAGAAAGGTAGTATGAAAGAAATAAACTATAAAAGAAAGAAAGTATGAAAGTATATAAGTATAATAGAATGAAAGTATGAAAGTATAAAGTATGAATGAAAGCAGTGGCGGACATATGGTATAGGCAGGGGTAACCTGGGTTACCCCTCAACTTCCATTCCGTAGTGTAAATTTTTTTTTATTTTCGTCGTTTTATATATCGGGTTACCCTTAAACGAAAACTAGGTTACCCCTCAAAGATTTTGATAAGTCCACACATTAGTTAAAAGCCCACACATTAGATAAAAGCCCACACAACTTAAATAAATAAAACCAAAAAAATAATATAATAAAACAATTACCATCGATCCCTCCCTCTCCCTCCCTCTGGTCCTGGTCTCTGCTCCCACCATATCCAGACCAACCATCACTCCAGCCACCACCCGCCGGCCCCTTCTTCAGCCACCGCCGCCGTCCGCCGGCCCTTTCTCCAGTCACCACCGCTGTCCGCCGACCCCTTCTTCAAAGGTTTTGTTCTTGTTTGTTTTTTTTTATTTGAGGGTTTATATAGTTATATGTAAAAGAGATGAAATTGGACTTTAGGTTAGGGTTTTAGTTGTTAATTTTAGTTATTGTCTTTATTTATAATTAAGACTTTAACTCTTACTTTCTTATATAATTAGGCCATTAGGGTATTTGGAACTTTGAAGATGAAACCACATCCTAAACAAGTTCTTATTGGCAAATTTTTTAAAGGAAAATTTCAAGAGTTTGACGACGTTGATGGAAATCCAAATATTGATAATGATGTGCAAGAACAAGATGATGATGATGATAATATTGGTCTAAACATTCCTTCAACTTCAAGTCCTTCAATTCCACATACAATTGATTTGAATGATCTTCATTCGGATCCATTTGATACGCCACATATTGCTAGTTATCACCCTAATCAAAGAGATGACATAAGACGACATTATCTTGTTAAAAAGGCTTTTCAACCACGAAATCATAACTTTCCATTCAAAGCAAATATCAGTGGTTAGAGTATAGCATAAAAGTAGACAAAACATATTGCTTATGTTGCTACTTGTTTAAAGAAACTGTTGGTAATCAAGGTGGAAGAGATACTTTTTCAACTGAAGGCTTTGTAATTGGAGTAAACCAGGTGCTTTAAAAGAACATGCTTGGATGGTTGACAGCTAGCGTCGGTTTTACCGGTTGCAACCGCAACCGTTGAAAGATGTTTTTCTAAATTGAAGCTTATCAATACCGATTTACACAATCGAATGGGTGACGATTATTTGAACAATGCTCTAATTTGTGCGGTCGAAAGAGAAACATTTGATAAAGTAATGGAAGACGATGTAATGACTCGATTTCAAGCTATCAAATGCCAAAGAGGAGAGATCATTTATTAGGTAGGCGTGTTTAACTTTATTTGTTATCGTCTTTTTTTTACATGAATGTATGATGAAAACAAAAAAAAAAAATAGGCTACCCCTGGAATTTAGTTCTAGATCCACCACTGAATGAAAGTATGTATATATGTATGAATGAAGTATAAAGAAAGTAATACGTGTCTTCGGATACATATAAGTAAGTTGGTGAACGTATTGTATGTTGCCTGATTAACCAGAACTCACTCAACGTAGCTGACTTTTAGTATGCACGCAGGTGAGTAGAATGAGACAGCTGGCTTGAAGAGGGGTACACGACAAAGGAATAAAGAGACTAACATTTGAAGGCTTGATTTTATGATGTTTTAAATTAAGACATGTTTTATATGGTCTAAACTTCTAAAGACTTATGTAATGAATGTTTTTCTTTTGTCTATTCCGCGAAAGTTTTATTTAACTCTGATATTTAGAAGTGTGTTTATGAGTAAATCCAACGTCCAAGTAGGGGCCTTACACAAACGGCTCTCGGCGATGCGAGCGTGCGAAGTGCGCTATCAAAACGCCACACTACACAACAAACATATAGATTATTCATATAAAAATGAATTAAGTTACATGAATTGTGTAATCTCCATAAAATAATAAATAATTATAAATTAATAACTAAAATACATTGGTAATGACCAAAACAAACACAATCAACCTATTTTCCATCAAATACTCCATTCATGCAATTAACCAATATACCAAGTTGAAATGATAAAATTAAATAATTGTTAAAAAAATGTATTATTTGACCTAACCAAAATTTTGGTTAGTAATTGGAATAATCATCAATAAATCCGATAACAATTAATATCACATAATAATTGAATTACTAATTATGAAATATTTGAATTATGTGAACAAATTTACAATTGATGTTATACTATATAACCAGAATAATTACTAATAGCCGAAAAAATTGATTTTGCAATGACTATAACATGAATAATTAACAATAACATTCATAATTGAATTACCATCGGATGTAAAAGGAATAATAAAAATAATAAATCCAATAACAATTAAAAGGGCAAAGAAAATGAATTGACAATGAAATAATGAATAATATGAGAATCGGTCATTAGAGTATCAAAAAAACTATACCATAAAAACGTAATAATGCAACATCTCCATTGAATCTTGGATTTTGATATACAACCTAAAGAGATTATAAAAAAATCATATAATAATTAAAATCCATACAAACAAAAATGGCAAGTAAAATGAATTGACAATGAAATAATGAATAATATGATAATCAGCCAATAGACTATCAAATAAAAATTTACCGGAAAACCATAATAGTTCAACGTATCAACTGAATCTTGGATTTTGATATAGAACCTAAAGAGATAAGATTATCATATAATAACTAAATTCAATACAAACAAAAACAACAAAGAAAATGAATTGACAATGAAATAATGAATAATATGATAATCGACCATTATAGTATCAAATAAAACCTTACCAGAAAACCGTAATAGGCAATGGGCAGAGGTGGTAGAGGTAGTAATACGCAAGAAAGAGAAATAGATATATATTAAAATGATTAATAGTGTTTCCAATCTTAAGGTTTATATAATGTGAATTGTGAATGAGATGATTTGAAATTAATATGAAATGAAACATGTGACTTGACAATGACTTGTCATTTAGGTGGCCAATCATGTCAAGTGGAATTTTTTGCATATTTTAATAGTTTAGTAAGATTATTATTATTTTTATTTCATGTTTCACATAAAAATACTTAATAAACCATGTAATTCTCCTTCAATGTTCGATACTCCATTTATTTGTTAAGCATGAATCATATATTTCTTTATTTGCTTAGTTTTTTAAAAATAATTTTATATTGATATATGTATAAAAACCGAGTTAAAAGATATATGTCCAGTCAATGTAAGGGCGTCTACTTGATAGAGATACATGTCACTTGGTAGATGACTTACGCTAAAAGATATATGTTCAAATATGAGCAAAGAGTAGTCTAGATTTATCGGTATAACGTAAGTATGAATAATATTGTGGTCTAAAATAGATTTAAAAAATTATATATGTTAAAATCCGAACATATTAGGAATTTTTTTAATTCTAAAGCCATTCCGAAAAAAAAAATACCTGAAATCAATTTTTCATCGAAACAACACATAAGGCTTTTGTTTAACATAATATTACGCCCATTGTATAAGAATTTTCATCTCTTTAATTATTAATTATATATAAATAGAAAATGTTTAGAATGAATAATAATAATCCAACATAAAAAGAAAAGCTATAATGCAAAGATCGATGGACGCATTTACCATGTTTTTATCGTTTTCTTCTTTTGCTTTATTTTCAAGAGAAAATTAATACAAACAAAACCAGTGGAATCTTTCACAGAAGTGTACTATTATATACTTAATAATTAATTAAAGAAAAAAAATTATTCTTTTTTTGCATTATTTTTATGGCATCTCAAAACTATATAGTTATCACTAATTAATCTTTTTATAAATGCCAAAATAATACATTCTACATGAATTAAACTCTTAGACCTTCAATTTATACTATAACCATCTTGTGGCCCCACCAACTAAATAAAACAATTATAAAACTTATACAAGCATTTAGTGACTTTCATATTTCACAATTACATTTTTCATGTTATATTATATTAATAATCAGTAATTATTCAATGGTCTGAATAATTTCAACATTATACGATAATAATCAGTTTTGGGTCGTCATAACTCATACGTAACATGTTTAATGGATCGTGTACGTGATGTCATGGTTGTCCAAATGGATTGTGTTCGGTTAACCCGTTTAACACGCCGCTTAGTTAAACATGTTGACCTACAACTAGTTTAACTTGTTTTCTTTTTCCAACTGACAAATCTAATTAACATTTTTGTAAGTTGATTGTTATACGACAATTTGTTTAACACATTTAGACTAATGGATTAAACATATCATGTTCGAGTTTCGTGACTTAACATAGTGTGAATTATTGGTGATCTTTATACAATACCAATGTGTGACATATTTGGGTTGAACAATCCAACTCATCAACTGCCTCCTTTAACCCGACACGATTAACACATACACTACACATAATCAATTGTTATAACCGTTTTCATTTATGACATTTAATTATAACTTTTAGTCATTTATCAAAAAAATCACAAAAGTATATATTAAAAAGGTAAACAACTTTAATAAAACAATTAAAGTTTTGTTTTCGTTATATATTAAAAACAAAATTGAAAACAAAAAAACGACTAAAACCAAACCGAAACCGAAAACTGATCAGTTTGTATATTCAAACAACCGATGACTTTGATTTCAATTTCGCCTAATAAAAAACCAAACCGTGTCCAACCCTAACGATTGAAATCTTGTCGTATGTAAACTCAGAAAAAAAAACATTGTTAAGAGAAAAAAATATATATAAATAAAAAAAGATCAAAAAAAATTTAATTTTTCAACAATATATAAATAATATAATTAAAATTGTTATAATTTTAAGAATTAACATAAGATTAGTGCTAAAACTTGAGAACTTTAGAAAATTTAGTAAAGAGAGAAAGTAGTGAAATGTATCACTTATGAATTTGTATGTATGAGGTGCATCTTCTCCTTTACATTGAGCTAGTATTTATACTACAAAAGATTAACCTTTTCTCTAGACAAGATTAACTATTTGATGGTCATGTAGTATGGGACATTATCAATAAGTTTGACAAAGAGCTCATCCACTTGCTTGGTAGATCTAGATGGGTAAATCTTGATCTTGAATAATAGATATTCATAACACTCCCCCTTGGATGACACTTTGCAAACTTTGGGATATTGAATTACTGTCTCATTAAAAACCTTGCTAAAGGAAAACCCAATGGGAAAAAACTTTAGCTAAGGGAAAAATAGTGCAGTATATAGCTCCCCCTCAAATTGCAGGTCGTTACATTGTTCGTACATGGCGCATGCCAATATCATGAACATGTTTCCTGAATGTTGCTGTGGGAAGTGCTTTTGTGAAAAGATCAGCTGAGTTGTTGCTGGACTGGACATATCTCATTTCAACCTGATTGTCTTTAATAAGGTCTCGAGTATACTCAAAGTATCTTGGTGGTATATGCTTTGTTCTGTCACTTTTGATATATCCTTCCTTCATTTGCGAGACACAAGCTGCATTATCTTCATATATAGGAGTTGGAATTCGATCTTTCTCTAGTCCACAAGAAATCAATATGTGTCGTGACATAGATCTTAACCATACACATTCTCTTGAAGCTTCATGCAATGCAATGACTTCAGCATGATTTGAAGATGTTGCAATGAGTGTTTGTTTCTGAGAACGCCATGAAATCGCAGTTCCTCCATTCTTAAATACATATCCAGTTTGAGATTTTGCTTTATGGGGATCAGATAAATAACCTGCATCTGCATAACCAACTAACCCTTCTTTTGAATCGTTAGGATAAAATAAACCTAAATCAACAGTTCCTTTTAAATACCGAAAAATATGTTTAATGCCATTCCAATGTCTTTTAGTAGGGGATGAACTGAATCTTGCCAATAAATTAACTACAAAAGAAATGTCAGGTCTTGTACAGTTAGTAAGATACATAAGTGCTCCAATTGCACTGAGGTATGGTACTTCGGGACCAAGAATCTCTTCATTATCTTCGCAAGGACGAAATGGATCATTGTCAACATTGAGTGATCTAACAACCATCGGTGCTTAAAGGATTTGCTTTGTCCATATTGAAACGTTTTAAGAGTTTCTCAGTATAAGTTGACTGATGCACAAGTATCCCATTATGCATATGCTCAATTTGTAAACCAAGACAATATTTGGTTTTTCCAAGATCTTTCATTTCGAATTCTTTCTTTAAAAGAGCAATTGCTTCATTAATTTCCTTTTGTGTCCCAATTAAATTTAGATCGTCAACATACACAGCTATGATCACATATCCTGATGTTGTCTTCTTGATGAAGACACATGGACAAATAAGATTATTTGTGTATCCTTTGCTTATTAAATAATCACTCAAACGATTGTACCACATCCTTCCAGATTGTTTCAGTCCATACAAGGATCTTTGTAATTTGATGGAATACATTTCCTTAGGCTTTGAGCTTATTGCATCGGGGAGTTTAAATCTTTCGGGAATTTTCATATAGATGTCACTATCTAGTGATCCATACAAGTAAGCTGTGACAACATCCATAAGGCGCATCTCTAAATTTTTAGAGATTGCTAAGCTGATTAAATATCTAAACGTAATAGCATCCATGACAGGAGAATACGTTTCTTCATAGTCAATTCCTGGCCTCTGAGAAAAACCTTGAGCTACAAGTCTTGCTTTATATCTTGTAACTTCATTTTTCTCATTTCGTTTTCTCACAAAAACCCATTTATATCCTACAGGTTTCATTGACTTTGGTGTAATGACAATAGGTCCAAAAACCTTTCGATTGTTTAGTGAGTTTAATTCAGCTTGCATAGCATCTTTCCATTTGTTCCAATCTTGTCGATTTTTACAATCATCTACAGATTTTGGTTCAGGGTCATCATTTTCTTCCATGATATCGCTTGCCACAGAATAAGAAAATATATCATCAATATTTTCCATTTCATCTCGATCCCACATTATATGTGATTTACCATAGTTTATTGACAATTCTTTATTGGAATCATTTATTTCTTCCTGAGGAAATGTTATATCATTTATTCTTTCCTGAGGGAAGGTTTTGTCAATCATTCATTCCTTAGGGTCAGTATCCTTCTCAGAACCCTTTCTTTTTCGAGGATTTTTATCCTTTGAACCGATTGGCCTTCCACGTTTTAAACGTTTTTGAGATTCATGAGGCGCATTATTATGGTTTTGCTTGCTTGGAATCTCAACTCGAGCTGGAGCATTAGCAGCTGGTATATGAGATTTAGTGACCCTGTTTATATCAGTAAATGCATCAGGTAACTGATTTGCAATTTCTTGTAGATGTATTATTTTTTGAACCTCTGTCTCACTTTGTTTTGATCTTGGGTCTAGGTGTAACAATGATGGCACACACCATGATATATCTCTTTCTTGCTTTTTCATTTCTCCCCCTAATGCTGGGAACATTGTCTCGTTAAAATGACAATCAGCAAAACGTGCTGTAAATACATCACCTGTTAAAGGTTCAAGGTATCTTATGATGGAAGATGTTTCATATCCAACATATATTCCCAACCTTCTTTGGGGACCCATTTTTGTGCGTTGTGGTGGTGCAATAGGAACATACACAGCACAACCAAAAATTCTAAGATGAGAGATATTTGGCTCATTTCCAGAAACAAGTTGTGTGGGAGAGTATTTATGATTTGCACTTGGTCTCATGCGGATTAATGATCCAGCATGCATAATTGCATGACCCCAAATAGAAACAGGGAGTTTTGTCCTCATTATTAATGGTCTAGCTATTAGCTGAAGGCGTTTGATCAACGACTCGGCTAAGCCATTTTGTGTGTGTACATGAGCAACAGGGTGTTCTACAACAATTCCCACAGACATGCAATAATCATCAAAAGCATGTGATGTAAATTCTCCCGCATTATCAAGCCTTACTCTTTTAATGGTATAATCCGGAAAATGTGCACGTAATTTGATAATTTGAGCAAGAAATTTTGCAAAAGCAACATTACGAGTCGATAATAAAGAGATATTAGACCATCTGCTGGATGCGTCTATTAAGACCATGAAGTATCTAAATGGTCCACATGGTGGATGAATTGGTCCACATATGTCACCTTGAATTCTTTCAAGAAACATTGGTGTTTCTTTATCGACTTTTAATGGCGAAGGCCTTGTAATTAATTTTCCAAGAGAACAAGATGTACATTGAGGCATTTTATCTATTTTGTGGATCTTTTGACCTTTCAGTGGATGCCCATGTGTATTTTCAATGATCCTTTTCATCATTGTGGATCCTGGATGGCCTAATCTGTCATGCCATAAGTTTATGATACCAGAATCGCAACAATTTTCTTTGACTGCCATATGTGCTTGAGGCACATTTATATATGTATAATGCAAACCAGAATGGAGCATTGGCAATTTTTCCAATATTTGATCTTTGCTTATGATATGCAAATATTTTTCATTACTAACAGTCCTTGACTGAGTATCATATCCATTATGATATATGTTCCTGAAACTCAACAAATTTCTTGTTGATTTTGGGGAAAATAAAGCATTTTCTATTTTGAGCTTTGTGCCATTTGGTAATGCTAAATTAGCTTTTCCCACTCCTTCTATCAAGTTTGTAGGACCTGATATTGTATTGATGATCCCTTTTGTTGGTTTCAGTTCATAAAAATATTTTTTAGATCTAAGTATAGTATGCGTGGCTCCACTATCCGCTATACATATATCTTCTTCATTTGTTTGATCTTGTGCTCCGGTGATTTTCATTTTAAATCTTGAAAAATATTAAGAGAAAAAAAATAAGTGTATAACGAAGACATATGATATTTTAATAAGAACTTTAATTGAAACACAAGTAGTACATGGAAGAGAAACTACATAATTAAAGATAATGAGAACACACTTAATAATTGCATCTAATTATAGTAGTCAAGCAACTTTGTTTCAAAGTTCCATCCCAAAGTCTTCAACGCTCAGCTCAGCATTGATATTATTAAAGTTATCAACATGGTTCACTTCTTTCTCTTTTCCTTTTAGAGAGGCTTGGTACAGTTCACACAGATGTGGAGCTGTGCGACAAGCCTTTGCCCAGTGGTTTGTACTTCCACATCTAAAACATGAAGTGCCATTGTTTTCGGACCTACTAGCTTCATTCCATTTATTTTGGTGGTTGGAATTGGTATTGTGTGGGACATGATAACTATTGGCTCTCTGGTTACGACCACGGCCACGACCACGACCGTAAGAGTTATTGTTCCATTTGAATGGATGCTTACGATCATTAAAATGCCTTTTGTCAAAATGACCACGTCCACGTCCACGGCCTCGTCCTCGACTTTGTTCCCATTTATGATCAGAATTTTTATGAGAACTTTTGTGAGCAACATGTGCTTCTGGTATTGCTAATGAACCCGTGGGACGAGATTGATGATTTTTCATCAATAATTCATTATTTTTCTCGGCTACAAGGAGTAATGCATTTAGATCAGAGTATCTCTTAAAATTCTGCAAACGATAATGTGTTTGCAAGTTTATATTTGATGCATGAAACGTGGAGAAAGTTTTCTCTAACTTTTCTTCCTCTGTTACGGGATACCCACAAAATTCTAGCTTTGAACAAATTCGGTATAAAGCAGAGGTGTAATCATTTACCCTCTTAAAATCTTGGAACCTAAGACTGTTCCATTCATCTCTAGAAGTAGGAAGTAAAACTTCCTTTAGATGACCGAATCTGCTTTTAAATCTTTCCATATCATATATGGGTTATCATAATTAAAATATTCATGCTGTAGCAATTCATCAATATGTTTATGGATGAAAACATCAGCTCTTGCTTTATCCTGGTCAGAGCAATCATTGTATTCTTGGATTGCGTCTAACACATCCATAGATTTTAAATGTCTTTTGACATTTGCTGTCCAAGACATATAATTTTCTCCAGAAATGTTGAGTGCTGGGAATTCGAGTTTTGCTATATTTGACATTTTGTTGCTAAACATAATAGAGCAAATAATAAGATAAATATTAGAATCCATATATATCAATCAACAATGAGATACAATACATTGGTAGAGCTATAAACATATAAAAGATAAAGAACATGCCAAACTCTTCAGATGGGAGATTAAAAATTAGAATGAGAAGTAGTATAAGCATTATAGTGACCAACATCAAAACCGGGTGAATCATTTTGAGAATTTTATCTTGGATAAATTTAATAAGAAGAATGTTTGTTGTAAATGAAATGGGGTTAATGATTGGTTATTTATAGTGGAGGTTTATAACCCATTTATAACGGTTATATTACCGTTTATAACGGTAATATTACCGTTTGTGTGTGTGTATATATATAATATATAATATTAATTATTTTAAAGTAAGATAATAATTAAGATATTAAATACAGTTTATTTTATAAAATATATATAATTAGTATGCACAATAATAAGAATAGAATTGTTAGTGTAAGTAAATCTAACTTCTAAATGAGATATTAGTGTGCATATATAAATAAAAGTTAGAATAGTTATCAAATTTTAATAACAATGTTTATACACATTATTGCTATTACTCAGTATATTAGTTAGTATATGTATATGCATAGATATATATCTAATGTACATAATTAAAGAAGTGTTTATGATGCTTATGTAGATACCTTTGTGTCTATTACCTTTCTTGGTTAGGATATAAGCGGCTCGTGCTGATAACGTGTTATAATTTTAAGAATTAACACAAGATTAGTGCTAAAACTTGAGAACTTTAGAAAATTTAGTAAAGAGAGAAAGTAGTGAAATGTATCACTTATGAATTTGTATGTATGAGGTGCATCTTCTCCTTTACATTGAGCTAGTATTTATACTACAAAAGATTAACCTTTTCTCTAGACAAGATTAACTATTTGATGGTCATGTAGTATGGGACATTATCAATAAGTTTGACAAAGAGCTCATCCACTTGCTTAGTAGATCTAGATGGGTAAATCTTGATCTTGAATAATAGATATTCATAACAAAAATAAAAATATTATTTTTCCCAAGAAACACATTGAATCTATGCTTAGACTTGGTCTATTTCCATCATCCAAAAGAGAAAAAGAAGTTTATGAGAAACCATACCTTTCATTCATATCACTTTCACCAACAAAGAAAAAAGAAACCCTCTTTCTCTCTCTACTCTCTCTCTAGTTCTCTTTCAGACAAGTAACTTCCGGCGGATAAGACCACCGATCTGGGCCCCCAAATTATTCATCTTTTTTTCATCTTAATCACTCAAAACACATCAATCTTGACAAATTTTGATCAATCTTGCATTACCCATTTGTTAAAACCTGATAAAGTTTCAATATTTGGATAAAAAATGTCTTCTTCTTCAACTTCAACTTCTTCACAACCCACCAAACCCCCAATCTTGAAGAAACCCATAACCCCACAACCCTCAAATTCAAAACCCTTTTGGGTTCTTAAACACAGAACCCCAAACCTGCAACACTTGTACACAATTGGTAGAAAATTAGGGCAAGGGCAGTTTGGTACAACCCATCTATGCACAGAGAAATCAACAGGTGTTGCATATGCATGTAAGTCTATTCCTAAGAAGAAACTGATCTGCAGGGAGGATTATGAGGATGTGTTGAAGGAGATTCAGATAATGCACCATTTGTCTGAACACAATAATGTGGTGAGGATTAAAGGGACTTATGAAGATGCTTTGTATGTGCATATTGTCATGGAGTTGTGTGCTGGTGGTGAGTTGTTTGATAGGATTGTGCAGAAGGGGCATTATAGTGAAAGGGAGGCTGCAAAGTTGATTAAGACAATTGTTGGTGTGGTTGAGGCTTGTCATTCTTTGGGTGTTGTGCATAGGGATCTTAAGCCTGAAAACTTCTTGTTTTCAACCACTCATGAAGATGCTACACTTAAAGCCACTGATTTTGGGTTGTCTGTGTTCTACAAACCAGGTTTATTTTATTTATTTATTTTTATATATTTTCTTTTACTAAAGTTTGGATTTTTATTTATTGGGTTAATTGATGTTTTAATTCATCTTTTTTGACATATGATGAGTTGTATTTGTTATTTAGATGTAAATGTGTAATGATATGTTTTGGTGGTTAGAAATATGGGAAATTTAGATTTTGGGTTGCCTGTGTTCTACAAACCAGGTTTTTTTTTGTTTTTTTTTAATAAAGTTTGGATTTTTATTTATTTGGTTGTTTGATGTTTTAAATGCCTTAATAATCTCATATGGGTTCATCTCATCTTTATATGTTTTGGTTGTAGATTGTTTTTTCTGTTCTTGGATCATATATATGATGTGTTGTTGTGTGTGATATGATTCATCTTTTTTATTTTTTATTTTTTTTATTTTAACATGTGATGAGTTGCATTTGTTATTTAGATATAAATGTGTAATGATATGCATTAGTTGTTAGAAATATAGGAAAAAAATTGAATTTTGGGTTGTCTGTATTCTACAAACCAGGTTTGATTTCTGGTATTTTTTAGTAATGTTTGGATTTTTATTTCTTGGGTTGTTTGATGTTTTAAATACCTAAATATATAAACTCATGTGGGTTCATCTCATCTTTATATGTTTTGGGGTTTAGTATGTTTTGGTTTTAGATTGTCTTTTCTGTTCTTGGATCATTTATGATGTGTTGTTGTGTGTGATATAATTTATCATTTTTTTAACATATGATGAGTTGTATTGGTATTTTAGATGTAAATGTGTAATGATATGCATTAGTGGTTGGAAATATAGCAATTTTAGATTTTGGGTTGTCTGTGTCCTACTGTCCTACAAACCATGTTTGATTTCTTGATATTTTTATTAATAAAGTTTGGATTTTTTTTTCTTGGGTTATCTGATGTTATAAATACCTAAATAATTTCATGTGGGTTCATCTCATCTCTATATGTTTTGGGGTTTTGTATGTTTTGGATTTAGGTTGTCTTTTCTGTCTTGAGTCATTTTTAAACCACCCTTCTTTATGAATTATTTGTTACTGTGGGTGATATAATTCATTAATTCTGAGTTTTATTTTGTTTAATTGAATCTTGTAATATAGATGTAAATATGTAAAAAATGTGCAGCACACTTTCATCTCATTGGTTGAGTAAATATGAATGAAAATGCATTTAATTTTCTGTGCTGTTCTTGTTGTATCTTTAATTTCATATTTTGCTAGAAATAGGTGACATTGATATATCTTACTTTAAAATGCAAAAATTGAAGAAGTAATTGCACTTTGTACGTGTAATGGTACTTCTTCCTGAATAATATGATGATTTCTACTTTTTTTTAATAACCTGTATTCTTCAAGTTCTTCTTGATCTTGTAATTCTTGTGAATTCTTTCTAAGAACCATGCTTATTATAATCATGTTTTTGTTCCAAACTTAGGTGAAACGTTTCGGGATGTTGTGGGGAGCCCTTATTATGTTGCACCCGAGGTTTTACGCAAGCATTACGGGCCTGAATCTGATGTTTGGAGCGCAGGGGTTATTCTGTACATTTTACTGAGTGGTGTTCCTCCCTTTTGGGCTGGTATATTTCTAATCTTTGCTATAATTTGTAGGCTTGTAAACAAACCGAATGTTCAGAGAACCGTTCTGCATGAAGTTCCTTTATTTAATAAACGGACGAGCATGGAAATTTTTTTTTGTTCTATTGGTTAAACGAACGAATGAAACATGTCTCGTCTGTTCATGAGCGTATGTTCGTTTACGCTTGCTTATTTTCATTTGTTTACGTTCTTTACTTTAATTTTTATAAGTTCATTTGTTCATATAATTATAATTTCTTTTGGTCCATTACAACTTAGTCTTGTCCTATGAAAATAAAATATCACCCATTACAATTTAGTGTAGTTTTACGCCCTGCTTGCGGTGCGCGCATATAATGTATATACGTGTGAACCCTCGGGTGGGCAAAAGTAAAATTGCACTAATATTGACGTTATTTTACTAATCTCGTGAAAATAACGTTAAAAGTGGCGGAAGGTTAATCAGGCATCATGTGGTGGCGTTGATAGCCGAAAGACTAAGGGCACATGCACCAATCAGCCGGTGTCCCGATGATTGAGTGCTATGTGCCTTATGTCCAAGGCTTGATGCAAAACTACTATCGAGCCGGGGGTCTCACCGGAAGCAGCCTCTCTATCCCTATGGGATAGAGGTAAGGCTGTCTACATCTTACCCTCCTCAGACCCTACCATAGCATTGCTATTGGTGGGATATACTGAGTACGATGATGATGATGATGATGACAATTTAGTGTAGTTTTATTATTTTTTAGGCCTAATAAATTGATGCTCTCATTTACTTTTAATTGGTATTCACTCGATTATGTTTGTTCATCGTTGTTCAGTTAGTCCATTCGTTTGTGTTCATTTACATCCGTGAACCGTTCGTTTATGCTATTAACAAACAAACATGAATACCTCGTTTGTTTAATCGTTTCTTCTTTTTTTTAAACATAATTCGTTTAATTTAGTAAATTATAATCTTTTTTTTAAACACGTGATTTTATCTACAGAAACTGAAATGGGCATCTTCCGTCAGATACTACAAGCAAAACTAGATTTTGAATCGGAGCCATGGCCTGCAATCACAGACAGTGCTAAAGATCTTATAAGGAAAATGCTTGATAGAAACCCTAAGAAAAGGCTTACTGCTCATGAAGTTCTATGTGAGTAACCTTGGCTCCTAAAAAGTTATAAAAAAAGTCATTTATATCGATAATATTGATATTCTTTTTTGAACAGGCCATCCGTGGATCGTTGATGACAAAATGGCACCCGATAAGCCTGTTGATTCTGCAGTATTGTCACGCTTGAAACAGTTTTCTGCAATGAACAAGCTCAAGAAGATGGCTTTGCGGGTAAGCTTCTTTTCATGTTTTGGTAAAGTAGTTAGATTTAAGATCTTGTTTAACTTTCTTTGAGAACTGATTGGTTTCACAGTCGGGTTCAGGTTCTCTCTTTTTTTAAAAAAAAAGATAAATTGTGGAAAATGATAGGATTCCGTGGTCCATTTGGTATGATAGGTTGAAGTGGGATATATTTTGATGGGCCAAAAGGATTCGGAGTGTTTCCCTAAAGTTCCCTTTTTAGATAAAGTTGCTTAGTTGCTGATACATTATATAAATTATCATATATGTTTCTTTTCAAAATGATAAAGACTACAAGGCCCTATTGGTATGATGGGTCGAAATGGATAACGTGCCAAAAAGATCTAGGCCAATTGATATAAAAGGGAATCTGTTATAGATTCATTAAAATTGTGGGTCTTTTTTGTTAAAATTTGTTAGTTATGATTATAAAAATATATTATTTAATAGTGATCCGATGATGTTAAATATAAAACACTTGAGAATGCAACGGAATATTTCTTATATTGTTTGAATCACTTCCTTTTTACTAAGTTTGTTAATAGTATTTTACATATTAATACTTTTTGGCCCGCAGTAAAACTACGCATTATGACATGTTATGGTAAACAAGTTGGAAGTATCGCTGACTCAGTATAATTATGCACAGGTGATTGCGGAAAGGCTTTCAGAAGAAGAAATTGGTGGATTGAAGGAGTTATTCAAAATGATAGATACAGACAACAGTGGTTCAATTACTTTTGATGAACTGAAAGATGGTCTGAAACGAGTCGGTTCAGAACTTATGGAGTCAGAGATAAAGGACTTGATGGAGGCAGTAAGTGCATATTATTAGAGATCTTTGATGTTTTAAATGACTGGAAATCTTTGACTTCTATCTTTGACCTTGCAGGCGGATATTGACAACAGTGGAACAATCGACTACGGTGAATTCATTGCTGCAACTGTACACTTGAACAAACTGGAGAGAGAAGAGAACCTCTTGTCCGCATTTTCATTCTTTGACAAAGATGGAAGCGGTTACATTACAATTGATGAGCTCCAACAAGCGTGCCAAGAAATGGGATTAGGTGATGTTCGTCTCGATGAAACAATCAAGGAAATCGACCAAGATAATGTAAGTTTTAATTCACCAGTTTTCTTGATTTCATTCACAAGGTTAAAATAGTAATTTGTCACCCTGAACACTTATCAATTGACAATGTTTATAATTTGCTAAAAAACGATTAACTCATTCTGAAACTATAAATGATAAAAAAATTATTCTCGGGTCGTTTCAATCTGTTTTGACCTAAAACCTAACCTCATTTAGTTTTTTTTTCTTTACTATTATTTATATGCGACAGTTTTAATCAATTTACTTAGTTATGATTCAATTTTGGTTGTGTTTTATCTTGGTTTAATTAAGAAATATTGCTAAAGAGGATGCCTCCCAAATGGGTTAAATATGGGTCAACGGTTCAAAGGTGTATACTTAATGCATACACCCTCTTATTTTATTTTATTCAAAACAAAAAAAATTGTATCATATTATACTAAAGTCACTATAGAGTATCTAATAAGGTGAAATTGCACAAAAATGGATTTTTGCCATATTTTAGTTAAAAAAAATTTGGAAAATATGTTTATATTTTTTAAAATTTATTACAATAAACTAACAATAATTTATTTTTTTTATTTTTTATGTTTTTTGTAGTTTGCCCTTTTATATAATCACTTCTTAAAAACATGAAACTTATAAAAAGTCCTAAAATTCACGCAAAAAACGAATGGGTCAACACAATCCAACCCGTACTAAGAAAAACGAATGACTCATTACAAAACTCAATTTTGCCACCTTACTTTGACCGGTCGATGTATTATTAATATAATATAATAACCCAAATTGACATAAATTAAACATGTTTGATGCAGGATGGACAGATTGATTATGGGGAATTTGCTGCGATGATGAGGAAGGGTAACGGTGGAATCGGGAGGCGAACAATGAGGAGCAATCTAAATCTGGGTGAAGCGTTGGGAGTCATACCGCCGCCGACTGAAGAAAAAAGTCCCTAACAAATTCATATTATTACTAATCAATCAGTCAGTTGGATGATGTTGGTTTTGGTCAGATTGAAGAACTAACTATGGATTTAAACTTATATATTAAGCCTTTGACTTTGAACTATGACTTGGTCTTTTTTGGTTTTGGCTGCTGCACTGTTTTGTCACTTTGTGTTCATATTTATTTTTTTTATAAGATGGAGGGTCAACGGTCAACTGTTTTTAAAGTCTAAATTAGGGTGTCATTATAGTGTGTTGTGTTATTTTTTTTTTTTAAAGATGGAGGGTCAACGGTCAACTGTTTTTAAAGTCACAATTAGGATGTCATTATTGTCAACATAAGATGGTTTGACATATTATCCGCCTCTTTAACATAAGAGAGTTGAGTCGTAAGTAGTTGTTTAAGCTCGAGCTCTTATACTAAATATATTTCAACGGGGACTTAAACATCTTGGCTTGGTTTTTAAGCTTTTAGCAAGCCAATTTCAGATTTCGAGTTGCTCATTGTTTACACCCCTAAGTTGGGTTGACGTGGTAGACTTGCCACCTTTTTTTTGGAGTTTAAAATATTATCAAGTTTGATTGTCTAAATATTGTACTTTAAAAATGTTTAATCTATTTGACCCATTTTCTTTTTTAGATAATATTTTTTAAATTATATATGATCATTTATTACCAAATAATATGCATGAGTATGACTTGTCTTGGAACTTATTCTATCCTCACACATTGATTGAAATAAACAACTTGATTATTTGTGATGGATAATGTTACTTTGGTCTCCAATATCTCATTTCATGTCACACAAGTGCACAACCACTTGTTATCCAATGAGCAATAAAATAATGACAAGTGACATGAGTGTGTATTGATAATTTGCTTATTAACCACAACAAGTATATTTATTCGCGTGTTTCATCCGAGCATGTTAAATATATTACATGCTCACTAGCTACTTTGCATTACGGTGGGCATGAAATTAAATTATATTTTTTCCTCACTTTCTTATAAAATCTCCCCTTCTATCTTTCTTTAAAAATTCTACAATTTCTTTTCCTTTCTCAAACTCTAAAATACGGAAATTAAATTATACTCTTCCCCTTATTATATTTTTCTCTCATTCCTTCATTTATTAAAATCGGGAGGAGAAGGACAGGGAGAGGGAGAGAGAGGTTGAGTTGGTCAATATGATATGATTGATATCTGATGTCTCTAAAGTTACCTAAGTTTTAATAAAAATATAGGTTCGGGTTTGATTTTACAATTATATTTTTGGATTCATTATTTATTACAAATGATAAAAATAGATCAAATAATACATTACAATATTGAGAAGTTACTGAAATTAAAAGTTGATAAGAATCTTGAGACAATCTTGTTTCTTCAATATCTCGAAGGCTTCTTTTATGTTTTCCAATTTTACTTCATGTGTTAAAAGCTTATCCACCTCTAGCTCCTGACAAAATGCAAACGTAAACTAAGTTATAAGAATGATTCATATTTTTAAAACTTAATAAAAGTATGACAAGCAAGGAATTAAACACTAGGATTAGAATAACATTGTAGGGGCTGCTTGGCAATCTTGTGTTAAGTCAATAACAGGTCTAACTGATTAAAAGTTAGCCTCTAAATCATTCAGCATGTTTCTAAAACATAACCGTTAAGATGCTTCATGGCCGATTCATGTTACTATTATAATAATGGAATTGTGTATGTGTGTCACCTTATTAATACATTTGTCGAGTATAATAGGGAGATCAGAATGGGTTTTGACACCACCCATTACCGAACCCTTCAAAGTCAGCCCCCTCATTAAGGCCCTGGTTCTTATGGCCCAACTCGAATCAGGCCCAGCTCCAATTGCTACAGTTGTACCTATTCCCTACCATTATAGTTACATTTGTTAAATAAATTTATAGAGGTAATTAAGAAACAATCAAAATTAATAAGCTTTGGTTGTGTTTAGTGAGTGTACAATTTTAGAAGCCTCAAGGGCTTCATTCAACAAGGATGTGACTCCGGAGCACTCGAAGGAGTAGTCGACACCTAGCCCATTTGTCATATCTTTCACCAAATCCGAGACTGGTCTGCCAGGATGGTTTTGAGGGTTGATGAAATCCATCATCCCAAAAACCTCTCCTATAGCTGCTTTCTTTTCGTTTATGTCAATTCCTATTATCGTCGACGCCCCTTGCATTTGTGCTCCTTTTATTACCTAAAACATGACATAACAAAAACTTGTTTTTACAAAATAAAAGATTGTACAATTATAATATTAAAGTATATGTACCCCAAGACCAACAACCCCAAGGCCAAAAACCGCAACGGAAGAACCCTTAGAGACCGCGGCTTCCTTCCATGGTGCACCAAGGCCAGTTGTAAAGCCACACGAGAGAAAACTGGCTTGGGGAAGAGGCATCCTAGGGTCAACCTTGATCACATAGTTGACATCAATGACCGTGTACTCGGACCATGTGGAGCAACTAAAGTGATGGTACAAGGTTTCCCCAGTCGATGCAACCGACATTCTTGATGTGCCATCACGCATGAGACCATTAAAGCGAATAGGGTAAACATGACAAATATTAGTCTTTCCCGATTTGCAATTCAAGCATTCACCACATTCACCTAGGTAGAGTGGCATCACCACGTCCCCGGGTTTGACCCGTGTCCCCACGCCTTCTCCTATGCTCTCGACCATCCTGCACCGAGTGGCCCAACCATGTTACATATTAATTCAGAATAGCTAGCCGATTCGTTGTTAGCATATACAAGATACATACCCGACACCTTCATGTCCAGGAATACGTGGAAACAATGACTGCAACATTAACAAATACACATGAATCCAAAACAACTGTTTTCAAAACTAGACACTATCGATTTGTCAGACTGAATACTCAGGCCCGGCCCAAGAGGAGGGCGACAAACTCAGGCCTATTCTTTCAAGAGACCCATAATTGTTAAAAAAATAAAATTTATATTATATATATAGTTTTGTTTTAACACCAAAGCCTACAAAATGACTCGTTGGTTGAATGGAAAGTTTTCTGGACTATGGAAACAAAGGTATTCCGTATTCCACCATTAATGTTCTTTTTTTTATGTTTAAAAAAAAACTTTCATTTGTTTCATATAAGCAATTTTAGTAACATGTTTATTATTACTTGTTTGTTTTGGGTTTTTGAAAGGCAACCTAATTGGTAAAATTGTCAAATTATCCTTTACATAATTCTTTTAGATGCCAGTTTTTTTTATTCGTCCCAACCCCAAAAGTTTAAGAGGTTCTCAGAGACGGCCCTGCGAATACTAGCTACATAGCCGGTCCCGATAGAGTGAATTGTAACGTAATTCAATAAATTTTACTTTTTAAATATCATTATTTAGTCATTTTGCTCTTAGGACATTTTTTATGAGACTTCATAAATAGTTAACGTATAAATTTTGTACCAAAATATAGAAGTACTTATGTGTTTTGTTTTAACTTTACATGTGTCAATGTCATCCGGTTTTAAATAATGTTTACGCCGGTTTCTAACACTAACAAGGCAACTAGTTTGGTCTGGTTATTAGAACACTGTTCTAAAATCTTTGTAGATAGTTGAAAGATTAAGGTAATGGACATACAATAGGTACCCCATTGCAACATAAAATGTCAGTGTGGCAAATACTCGCACACAACATCTTTATCCTGACTTCCATTGCTTTTGGTGGATCAACCCGTATCTCCTCCGCCGTGATTGCTCCACCCGCCCTTACCACGACAGCTACACCGCACAACTTTGTTAACATTGTTTTCAAGTATTCAAGAACTATGAAAATATAATAGTAACGTACCTTTGCAAGTAATATCATGTGGGATATTTTGTGACATAGTGTTGAAGAATATAGAGATTGGTTTGTGGGAAGATATACAAATTAAAAATGAAATTTGATGGTATATATTAGGTTGTAATGCCAGCAGTTGAAATCATATTTATAGCTTAATAACTATTAAAATACTTTTTGGAAGCAGGCCATGAAAACTTAGCAAGCCATTTGTCAAGCCCAAAATTCTTCAATGGAGAAGACCTAAGCCCAGTCAAGTCATGTTAGTTTTATGTTATTAACTTGCATATATTATAAGGTGATATTTTATAAACGCATCCATGCATTCATAGAACATTTCTCATACGAGTCATATCATAGAACCAAATTTGAGACCGGTTTGTCGGGATGGTTATGAGGGTTGATGAAATCTGTCATCCCCAAAACCACTCCTATTTGTGCTTTCTTTTTGTCTATGTGCACACCTATTATCGTCGACGCCCCTTGCAACATGGCTTTAAAATATTCAAGAATATGAAAAGATAACAATGACGTGCCTTTAAAAGTAATAGCATGTGGGGTATGTGTCATAATGTTGAAGATTGGTTTGTGAGAAGATATACAAAAATTGAAATGCGGCGGTATCAATTTATAATGTAGCAGTCGGAATCATATTTATAGTTATTAGAGGCACGTTAATCGTATATTTTGTACATGTATTATCTAGTCAAAAGTCTTAGTCAAAGTCATGGTCAAATTTATTATCAGTATTAATTAAGGGTATATGTTTTAGATAAATGTAGTGTCACTGATAGGAAAACTTCATTTTTTAGATATAGGACTTAATTATTCCAGTGTTATGATTCATCCAATCAAGTAACTACGAACTTCGAATTCTACATACGACTAAGCAAGTTTTTGTTTGGACACCCGTATGACACACAATAAGTTTTTTTTTTCAACTATTATGAAGTCACGGTCTATAGCGTTAATCCTCTCCAATATTCACAAGTACACTTGACTATAATTTGCATTTGAATTCGCCACAACACGCAACAACATCTAGTTCCATATTTAACAACCAATTATTATCTAATGATGAAAGTAATACCAATGACATGAATTTGCAACATCATTAATTTGTTTATAAATCGTAACATAACTTTCAACATTTTATTTGTAGAGTAGAAGTGTAGAACTATACTCATATTGTTATACATGTTATTAAAATATACACAACATTTTATTTGTAGAACTATACTCATATTGTTATACATATTATTAAAATATACACAGATCCCAGAACTTTGTTTAGACCATTTTCTGCCTAGGGGATCTTCGGCACGCTTGTGTGACCGAAGAAACGCTTTGAAAGGGTTGCAATGGATATGAAAGCCGTGAAGAGTATCTTCAAGAGCGTTGAAGAGTGGGTGGTTTTGAGGGGGCGAGGAAGGAGGATACAACTGGTCGACCAGGACAACCGATGTGCAGGTCGTCAAGATATCTCGTTGTTTCTCTAAACTCTTATTAAATGTTCACATGTTATGAAACTTTTAATAAGTTCTAAAAGGAATATTATACTTGAGTGACATGAATTAAATATATATGAAAGTTAATTAATATTTAGTGATTACTTATTTAATGTTCAAAATACCTTGAAGAATGAAGTGGAAATCAAATCACCAAATAGCTTCATATTTATTAAAAAAGAAGGCAATTGAAAATATTATTGAAGATAAATAAATTGGACATCACAATATTGAGGATTTATTGTGACTAAAAGTTAATTAAAATCTTGAGGCAGTCTTGTTTCTTCAATATCTCGAAGGCTTCTTTTATGTTTTCCAATTTTATTTCATGTGTCACAAGCTTATCCACTTCAAACTCCTGATAAAATACAAAGCGTCAACTACATTATAAGAATAATACATATTTTTAAAACTAAACATTGTCTTTGTTTCAAAATAAAAAAATATTGTTACTATTATAATAAAAAAGAATTATTATGGTGTAATAAAAACTTTAAAGCTTATATCACATCTTGGGGCTAGTGACTTAGTGGTAAAGACAATGTTTATTAAACAATCAAAAGTCTCGGCCAGGTTTAAGTCCCAAAAGTGCCCCGTAATTTATCTTTAAAAAATTCACTTTTACTTTTTAATTAAATTTAAAATATTACTATAATAAACCAATCAATAAAATAAAATAAAAATATTAAATGTGTATATATAAATGAGTCGTTTGTGTCACCTTATTAATATATTGACAAAATGGCAAAGACGTCATTTATGTTTGAACGGTTTTTTAATGGACGTCTTTTGACAAACGTAATGACAGAAAACACTCTTTATATTTGAAAATTCTATCACGTTTTGCCCTTTGACTCTAACCAAGTCAAGTATTTTTATTAAATTTGGTCATCTGCAATGCACGTAAGGGTATATTTGTAAAATAAAAATGTAAAATATGTAAAATAAACTCATTCTCTCTCTCTCTCTCTCTCTCTCTCTCAATCATCCATTTCGCCACCACCGGTTAACCACCGCCGCCGGCTAACCATCACCGTAATTAACTAGATTGGATGTTGCCCCCATTTATACACCCAATTTCTTACGAATCACTGGATCACCGCCATCGTCACCGGCAGTCGGAATGTAGGGTTTCATCAGTAAACTCTAGCCGCCACCATCATTCCCCTCTTCTACAACAATAACATCACCAGCGACCACCACCCTACCCAACCCCGTATCTACAAAATTCGACAACCAGTAGAAGAATACTTAATCGAACGAACATCAATTGTAGAAGAAATTGTGAGATGCAATTTGGGGGAAATAAAATTTTAGGGTTTTGTTGTTTAAGGTTTGTAGGATACGGAGAGAATGAAAGACGACTGTGGTCTTAGCGGAGAGCAGTCGCCGGAGAGTTGGGGTGGGGTAGCGGTGATGTTTGTTGTTAGTTGTGGATGAGAAAGAAAGTATAGACGGAGATGTGGTGTTGGTTGGTTGTGGTGGTGGCAGGTGGTTGGGTTTGATGGCTTGTCAGTGACGGTTCTAGTCCAGGTAAAATGATGGGCTGGTTGGAAGCTCTAAAGGTTCAAAATCAGAAGAAAAAAATAATACTTGATTGGGTTAATTATATTTGTCACTCGGTGGATTCTATGGAAATACAAGAATGATACGGTTAACAATAACATTTGACACAACAAGTTTATGTTAACGTAAGAGTCTATTATTGTACTTGTAACTTATTTTTTTCATGCTCTAGGTTTTTGTTAGGAGTGTTTTAATAATAATAAACGACCTTTCAAACAAAATTTGTCGGTACTGATGGTTTTTCGATTTTTTTATAGTGTTCTTTTATTCTTCGAAATATTGTACTTCTTTTCCTTGTTTATACGTAACAAGGGCGGTCGATACTGATCTAATTTGTGTTGACTCGCTACCATAATGCCCAGGTTTTGCTAACATTGTTTATACCATAATCAATGTACCAATATTGACACAATCTGTGTCGACTCACCGTCGTAACGCTTGTGTTTTACTGACCAAATAAGCGTCGTTTTAGATATTATATGTTAAAGTGAATAACTAATGAACTTATATTTACGTTTACTTCTGGCACCGTAACGAATGTAATTTGATGAACTTATATTTAGGTTTACTAACACCTAGGTTTATTTTTTATTTGTTTATTTGGTTTTTTGTTTTAAAATAAGTTAATTTAACAAATTTATTTTTTAGGTTTAAATTTGGCATGTAACGAACATAGCTGATACCAATCAAATTCACGATAACTTGTTGATGCAATGCCTGGGTTTTATCTTTTTAAATTTGCCGCAAAACATGCGCGAGGAAATCACTTATAAATAACAAAAAAAATAAAGAAAACCGTCAAATATTTGCCATGCTTTGTGATAGACTGATAACCCAACCAATAAATACATGCACGAATTAGTGAAGACCTGAAAGCTAGAGGCGTGAATTAGAGACTGAAAATATCTATTTCACCAAACTATGGATGTGAATGGCTTGGTTGGGTTTGGTTCGGCTACGAGGCAAACCAAACTTATAATCAATATTTAGGTCTTTAATATGGGTCTATGGGATAACTTTATATATGTTGTGAAATAATCATAATAGCTAAAGAATATAAAAAAAATGTAGGGAGAAAGTTGGAGATTCAATAATTAGATGTGTATTACAATGAGTTACAATAAGATGTATATATAGAACAAGAAAACTTGGAGAGGAAATTAACATATATTAGGTGTTGATCAAGGGCGGATCCACCAAACAAATAGGTGGTTTCTCGGAACCACATGAATTTCTAAATAATAATGTATTGATATATAAAAGATAATAGAGTAAACAACCTTATATATCATATCAGGAGGAAACCATGCTATTTATAAAACGTGTGCTGGTCTGGTTGGTAAGTTGCTGGTTTTACAATATTGAGGATTTATTGAATTATTGTGATTAAAAGTTGATAAGAATCTTGAGGCAGTCTTGTTTCTTCAATATCTCGAAGGCTTCTTTTATGTTTTCCAATTTTATTTCATGTGCCAAAAGCTTATCCACCTCTAACCCCTGATTAATGCATTTGTCGAGTATAATAGGGAGATCAGATTTGGTTTTGACACCACCCATTAAGGAACCCTTCAAAGTCCGACCCCTCATTAGGGCTGAGGTTCTTATGGCCCAGTTCGAATCTAGCCCAGCTCCAATTGCTACAGCTGTACCTATTCCCTATCATTATAATTATAAACTTACATTTGTTAATTACTTAAACATGTTTTTAAAGGTAATTAAGAATCAATCAAAATTAATAAGTTTGGGTTGTGTTGAGTGAGAGTACAATTTTAGAAGCCTCAAGGGCTTCATTCAACAAGGATGTGACTCCGGAACACTCGAAGGAGTAGTCGACACCTAGCCCATTTGTCATATCTTTCACCAAATCCGAGACTGGCATGTCGGGATGGTTTTGAGGGTTGATGAAATCCGTCATCCCAAAAACCTCTCCTATTGCTGCTTTCTTTTCGTTTATGTCAATGCCTATTATCTTTGACGCCCCTTGCATTTGTGCTCCTTTTATAACCTAAACATGACATAACAAAAACTTTTATCTACAATATAAAAGATTGTACAATTATAATATTAAAGTATATGTACCCCAAGACCAACAACCCCCAGGCCAAAAACCGCAACCGAAGAACCCTTAGAGACCGCGACTTCCTTCCATGGTGCACCAAGGCCGGTTGTTAAGCCACACGAGAGAAAACTGGCTTGGGGAAGAGGCACCCTAGGGTCAACCTTGATCACATAGTTGACATCAATGACCGTGTACTCGGACCATGTGGAGCAACTAAATTGTTGGTACACGGTTTCCCAGTCGATGCAACCGACATTCTTGATGTGCGATGGCACATGAGACCATCAAAGCGAACAGGGTAAACATGACAAATATTAGTCTTTCCCGATTTGCAATTCAAGCATTCACCCCATTCACCTAAGTAGAGTGGCATCACCACGTCCCCGGGTTTTACTCGAGCCCCTACATCTTTTCCCATGCTCTCAACCATCCTGTAACCGAGTCCTAACCGTGTTATGTATTTAATAAAAGTAGTTAATTCAAAAGTTTTTTCGTATATAAACTTGCGTACCCGGCGCCTTCATGTCCAGGAATACGTGGAAACAGAGGCTGCAAAGTTAACAAAACTGTTAATAGCACGTGAATTCAAAACCATTGCTCTCAAAACTAGACCCAATCGACTGATTGGAGCAGAAACTGGCTACATATTAATGATTGGACTAGTTGAATCAGCGAACAATCCGGATGGTTGGATCATATTAAAGAAACAAAATATTTTCAAAATTCGTTTGTTGGTTCATCGGCGCTTTCGACTTCATATTTTGTTAATATTACAAGTTCATAACCAGCTAGTCTTGTCACCTAAAACTCCTAAGTTCTTCGGAAATAATTTTTCATCTTTAACGCATGTTCTCTCTCGATTCATCTTTTCTTCAACCGATCTGAGTGTTATAGCTGCTATCCGTGTTAAACTTTAGGCAAGTGAATCAAGAACACAAACTTTTATTAGGAAAACGACTAACAAGTAAAACTTAATGATAACTAACACACTGAACCTATGGTATATATATACCCAAAGTTCCTAATCCTAACTTATTTCAAATACATAATTTGAAACCAAATACAATTAAGATTAAAGATAAGACTAACTTATCTCTAATTATAAACTTATTATTATTATTATTATATTAAATACTCTCCAAGATTCTAGGAGTCTTCAATCCGAGTAGGTGTGGACACGTTTAACACTCCCTCTCAACACCAACCTTCATCTAATCGTGACACACACGAAAAACCTCAATTCGAAACAACCCACAATTCAATGCAACAAGTTGTGTCTTCTAGCTTCGACTCAAGTGTTGAATTCCAGCACTCCTCTTAGATTCATACTTGTTCTTCCAAGGTCTTTCAGGCCCCGCAACACTCGTATCTCTTTGGGCTTGATTCTTGGATCTGCGTTGATCACAATACTACTAGGTTGCTCTTCCCCTGTTATGCGCGCTACAAACGTTTTTTTCCTTCTCGACTTATTGGCAAAACATCATGGCATCCACATTAACACGCCCATCCAAGTTTAACGTGGTTAAGCTAGCAACCACAAGTGGCTTATCCACTCTGATACAAATCGGGTTGGTTCCAAAGAGTTACTTGTATATTCTCGAATGGGCAAAGTGAAAAGTGGCTAATAGTTATCTTGAGGAGAAAGCATTATAAATAGGAGGGGAATATTATGATTAGTCATTCATGAATTTTGTTAAGATTGAGTAGGCTCTGGCACGTGTCAAGAGAGAGGGTGTGACCCTGGAAATTGTTATCTGTCCTTATCACTTTTTTTCTCTTTCCTTGTAATTCCTTTACTTTCAATTAAACAATTCCCTTCCTGTTATCTATCAATCTAATTTCAATCCTATTTACATTCAATATATACAATCTGTTCATCTCGTTCCTTATTATTGGTTATTATTGTTTATCTTTCATCTCCGTTTTTTCTCTTTTCCATGGAAACTCGAACAAATTCTCGATTGGATAATCAAGATGCTCAAATCAAACAGTTGCAAACTGATGTAGCTGATATGCGTACTTCATTAGCGGCTCTAGAGACAGATCGACTGGAATCTGGTGAATTTCGTAAGGTCGTTCTCGCCTGGATGTCAAAGCAAGAGAAGAAGACTGTGGGTGAGTCGTCGGGATCTGGCACCTCTGGTGGAGAATTCACGTTTTCCGGCTCCCATCCTAGATCTGATCTGTTGGATACCTCTGATTCTGTTTCGTGGGCTGTCAAAAAGGTAAAACTCCCTGAATTTTCTGGTTTTGATCCACAGGCGTGGATTCAGAAAGCCAATTTGTATTTTGATATGAATCACATAACTGAGGATGCTCGATTGCGTTTGGTTCGTTTGAGTATGATTGGGGTAGCGCATCATTGGTTTACGATTATAACGCAAATCCGTCCTACCATTTCTTGGATTGATTTCCAATCAGAATTGCTTCAGCGTTTCAGTGGTTTAGTAATACAAAACCCATTTGAGCAATTAGCTACAATCAATCAGGGCGATTCCATTTATGATTATATAGATGATTTTGAATATCTTCTCTCTTTGGTTCCACGACTGCTGAATCACAGTCGATTGGGTATTTTGTTGCGGGTTTAAAAGATGATGTGAAAAAGTGGGTTCATCTCCACCGCCCTCAATCACGTCTGGACGCCATGTACTTGGCTAAAGACGTTGAGTTGATGCTTCGCCCGGAGTCGGGTCAGTCTTCTTTGGGTCGTTTTCGATATCTCAACCCAACGGGTAGTCGAACGTTCGGGCTTAAGGAGGGGCCACAAGGCCGATCTGAATCTCGGTCTTTCTTTTCTCCCAAAGTTGGTGAGCGGGTCTCTTCTCCTAAGTTGGAATCTCCCCGATCTGTGTTAAGCCCTAAACTTCCTTTTCCAATGACTGATAGTGGGCAGGGCTCTCCACGTGATCGTGGGGTTCGATCTCTTTCACGAACGGAATGGGAAGACCGTCGAAAGAAAGGGTTGTGTTTCCGATGTGGCCAACAGTATGGGCCCACACATAAGTGTCTAGAGGGTAGATTGCGGGTGTTGTTGTTAGGGGACGATGAGGACGACATCCCACTTGGAGATCAATGTTTGTTACAAGCTGAATCGTCTTCACCTTCTGATGTTGATACGGATGGTGTTGTGGGTACATGTAATGCGTTAGAATTTGTAGGTTCATTGGCTTCTATTGCACTCTCTGCGACAATGAAATTGGAAGGTACTTTGATGGGTTTTTCCATTTGTTTATTGGTGGATAGTGGAGCTTCCCACAATTTTATTTCTAGACGTTTAGTGGAGGCATTGGGTTTATCTTCTCAGAAGTTTAGTGGCATCAAAATTAAATTGGGGGATGGTCATTTTGTGTTTGTCTCGGAGCGGTGTGTCTCTCTTCACGTTACTATATGCCCGTGTTCTTTCACTATCAATGCGTTGGTCTTTGATACTATTTCTTTGGATTTCATATTGGGTTTAGAATGGTTAAAATATTTGGGGGAAGTTGTCCACGATTGACAACACTCTTGGATGTGTTTTACTTATGAGGGTGTTTCGGTTCAGTTACACGGCCTGCAAACCGGTTCTTCGGCTTTCACAGCACTACATCAGTGGCTCTTTATGGAGGGTACTTTGGTCTCTTCTTCAGATAACCAACTTTCTTCGGCTCCACCTCCACTCACCACCTCTCAACAATCTGCTTTATCTTCACTCATTCAACAATTTGCTGAGATTTTTCTTCCACCTACTTCTCTTCCCCCGGTCCGCTCTCACGATCATAACATTCAATTATCCACCTCTGACCCGATTTGTGTATGCCCTTATCACTATCCACATGTCCAGAAAACATAAATTGAAAGACAAGTCCAGGAGTTGCTGGGTATGGGAATGATTAGACCAAGCAAAAGTGCTTTTTCTAGCCCGGTTATTTTGGTACGCAAGAAGGATAATTCTTGGCGAATGTGTGTTGATTACCGTGCTTTAAACACCGCAACCATTCCTAACAAATATCCTATTCCGGTTGTTGATGAACTACTCGATGAGCTTCATGGGTCAACCTAATTTTCTAAACTAGATCTTAAATCTGGTTATAATCAGATTCGTATGCGGCCTGATAGTATTGAGAAAACTGCTTTTCGTACTCATGACGGTCACTACGAGTACCTAGTCATGCCGTTTGGTCTTATGAACGCTCCGGCTACCTTCCAAGCGGTGATGAATGACATTTTTCGTCCACTTTTACGGCACAAAGTGGTTATATTTTTTGATGATATTATTGTTCACAGTTCCTCTTGGGAGGATCATTTGAAGGACGTGATGGAGGTTTTTCAGATTTTACTTGTGCATCAGTTTAAAGCGAATCCGGAAAAGTGCAGTTTTGGTCAACGTTCTATAGACTATTTGGGTCACATCATTGATGTCAAGGGAGTTGCCATGGATCCCAAGAAGGTGTCTGCTGTTTTGGATTGGCCGGTTCCACAAACCTTGAAAGCTCTACGTGGTTTTTTGGGATTAACCGGTTATTATCGTAAATTTGTCAAGAATTACGGTGCCATCGCTCGGCCTTTAACCGATTTAACAAAAAAAGATTCATTTTTATGGTCTTCATCAGCTCAACATGCTTTCGAATTCCTCAAGCAGGTTTTAGTCTCGGCTCCGGTTCTTCTCTTCCTGATTTCTCTCTTCCTTTTGTAGTAGAATGTGATGCTTCGGGCTGTGGTATTGGGGCTGTTTTAATGCAGCATAAAAGGCCGATCGCCTACTTTAGCAAGGCCTTGAGCGATCGTAATCTGTCCAAATCAGCTTATGAACGGGAGCTCATGGCGTTGGTTTTGGCTGTCCAACATTGGCGGCCATACTTATTGGGTTCTACGTTCACGGTGTGCACCGATCAGAAGAGTTTAAAGTTCCTCCTCCAACAACGTGTGTCATCCTATGATCAACAGAATTGGGTGGTGAAACTGTTGGGTTACGATTTCGACATTCAATATAAACCGGGCCGCGAAAATCGTGCAGCTGATGCTTTATCTCGTCGAGCAGAGTCGGGACAACTTCTTCAAGCTATCTCCTCTCCAGTTTGGCTACAGGGGGCCTTATTATTGGATGAGGCTAAACAAGATGCTGAAATTCAAAAGTTACTTGCTAAATGTTTGGCTACACCGGATACTTGTGTGGGATATTCAGTAAAAAACAATGTGTTATGTTATCAAGATCGGGTGGTCATTTCCCGTAACTCTAAGTTCATTCCTGCTCTTCTTCATGAGTTTCATGTTACTGCCTCAGGTGGTCATTTGGGTTTTTATCGTACGTATTGACGCTTAGCTGCAAATGTTTATTGGCCGGGAATGACAACCACTATTAAGCAGTTTATTCGGGAATGTGACACGTGTCAGCGGTGTAAAGCTAGTTCTGTGCTACCCGGGGGCCTTTTACAACCGTTGCCTATTCCCGATGTCGTCTGGGAAGATCTCTCCATGGATTTTTTTTGTGGGGCTGCCACCTTCGAAAGGTTACACGGTTATTCTCGTAGTGGTGGATCGTTTATCGAAATATGCTCATTTTATCCTTTTTAAAACATCCATATACTGCCAAATCTGTGGCTGAGGTTTTTATTAAGGAAATCATTCGTCTTCATGGAATTCCTAAATCTATTGTGAGTGATCGGGACCCTTTATTTTTAAGTAAATTTTAGCAAGAAATCTTTCGGTCCATGGGTACTCAACTTCAAATGAGTTCCGCTTATCACCCGGAATCGGACGGTCAAACTGAAGTTATCAACTGTTGTGTGGAATCTTATTTGCGGTGCTTTGCAGTTGATCAGCCTAAAACGTGGTCAGGTTGGTTGCCATGGGCGGAATTTTGGTATAACACAACATTTCATGCGTCCACGGGTACGACCCCTTTTGAGACGGTCTATGGCAGGCGTCCTCCTTCGGTGTTCCAATGTATTCCGGGTGTCATTCGTGTTGAATCTGTTGCAAGGGAACTACAAGACTGTGACGAAGCTTTAAGACAACTTAAACTTCATCTTTCTAACGCTCAAGGGTCTATGAAGCTTCAGGCGGAAAAAAAACGGCGTGATGTGCAATTCGCTACAGGTGAATGGGTGTATGTTAAATTGAAACCGTATCGACAACTTTCAATTGCTAGTCGAATTCACCAGAAGTTAGCAGCAAAGTTTTTTGGGCCATTTCAGATTGTGGACAAGGTTGGGCCTGTGGCCTATAAATTGCTTCTTCCTGTTACTTCTAAAATCCACCCTGTTTTCCATGTTTCTCTGTTAAAAAAGGCGGTCTCGGGTCCAGTTGAGGTTGTTCTTCCTCCTGAATTAGATATGACAGATTCTCCGCATATGCTACCTCATTCTGTGTTGCCCACTCGTGATGTTCGGGATGGATCAGATTTGGTAGAGCAATGGTTAGTGCGGTGGCAGGGTCATACGGTGGACGATGCTTCGTGGGAGGATGCTGAATGGGTTAAAGCTCAATTTCCTGATTTCAGTCTTGGGGACAAGACTGATTTTGAAGGGGTGGGAAATGATACAAATCGGGTTGGTTCCAAAGAGTTACTTGTCTATTCTCGAAGGGGCAAAGTGAAAAGTGGCTAATAGTTATCTTGAGGAGAAAGCATTATAAATAGGAGGGGAATATTATGATTAGTCATTCATGAATTTTGTTAAGATTGAGTAGGCTCTGGCACGTGCCAAGAGAGAGGGTGTGACCCTGGAAATTGTTATCTGTCCTTATCACTTTTTTTCTCTTTCCTTGTAATTCCTTTACTTTCAATTAAACAATTCCCTTCCTATTATCTATCAATCTAATTTCAATCCTATTTACATTCAATATATACAATCTGTTCATCTCGTTCCTTATTACACTCCTTGTCCATTGTCATTTGCTGGAATCATATAAAAATTAACATGCCAGACGCTTAGCTCATCAATGGTAGTAAAACCTCCTTAAACATCAGCCCAACAAACAACAAACAGGCATTGATCATCTTCGACGCTCTCCTGTGAATACACGTCGAATCAACACCAATATCACACCCGATCTCACCGAACGTGTTCTCCTATTTGTGGTCCTAATTGGATGCCCAAAACCGCCACTATTTGGTACCACTCGACCACTGATTTCAGCATCGTATACTCCAATGCAGCTTCCAAACACCTCGAATTGTTGCAACTCCGTACTCTATGACTTCGTCATGGAAACGAACCAGGACATCTGATGTTGTTGTCTCTTTTAAACAGCCTGACAACGCTACCACACGGTAATGTTGGGTCATAGATCCAACACACTAAACTACCTTACACACTGAGATTTAATCATTCTAACACACGGGGATCTTACCACCCCGACACACGGTGGTGACACAACATCATTGCCCGACATATGGAGATTTAACCATCTCGGCATATGGTGATGGCACATCACAACTAAAACCTTCAACTCGATGAACACCAACACAACAACCAGATGAACACCAACACAACGGTTGACTTTTTTTTATCATCTTGCAAACAGTAAGGAATTAATTGTAAACAAGAATTATTTATAACTTTGCACCAACCCCCGCACACAACTTCTGGTTTGATAAACAAAAAAAAAACCCTTCTTTTATTAATAAGAAACCTACTAATCACCTTTTCAGTTAACTTTAGATCATTCTCCTCCTAACTGGGTTATCAATAGATGACTCTTGTTCTCGATCACCGCCCTAACTAACACTGTGTCATTTCATTTCATGTTCCCGAGTTTAATGAAAATGAAAAGAAAGGAAAGAAAATTTAGGAGTTAATAGGTAGTTAATGTTATACACACACGTTTTCTCTTATAATTTTTCCAATTTGGAAGGATGAGTATGGACTTAAATTTTCTAGCATTTTCTCTCCCCTCCCCTCCTTAAAAAATCTACGGAACATGAATCCTTCACATTTTCTTCTCATTTCCTTCCCCTCCCCTCTTTAAATGAGACTCGGGAACACAGCCAACTGTTGTGTTCCCTACTCCACGTTATAACTCTCAAAACTGCTTTCTCTTTCACGCTTGTCCTCCACCGACAAACACACCCGCCGGCGGAGGCTGCCTTTGATCTTCAAACCGCTTGTCAGTACAAGCCCGAGGCTCTGATACCACTTGTTAAACTTTAGGCAAGTGAATCAAGAACAAGAAATTTTATTAAGAAAACGACTAACGAGAAAAAAATTAATTATAACTAACACATTGAACCTATGGTACACACACACACATATATATATAGGTATTGGATCATTTCAGAAGTTTTTTTACAGCGAGAAGTGCGAGAAGTGAATGTGTAACTCCATTAATCCCTAATTTCACTCCCTTTCTTATGTGTAGGTGCGTTGTGTAGGTGCATATGTATGTTTGTTGTAACAACTCGGGTTTCGAACTTGTACCTTTACCCGACTCGGTTCGATGTTCGGGTTATTTTTGTTAAACATATCACGCTTATCAAACTAAATTGAGTATTAAATTAATATTTAATTATTTATAAATAAATCTTTAGTGTATTTACCCTTTTAGTCCAAAATATATAGTTTAAACCATTTTGTTTCCACCTTAAATTTCAAGGGACTAAACTACAATTTTGTTATAACCCTTATTGCATTCTGAATAATCCATTTATCAAACCCGACCCGTATTCTTGTTTCTTGTACCCGAATTCAAGAATTATAGCTTGGACCTTAATTCTCGTCAACAACATGGAATCAAATCAAAATCTATGTTATATATATTAAAATCGGCCTAACTATTCATGTAATTATGAAAACTCGATCTCGTTGATTCGTTGTACCATAAACATCTTAGTCAACCCTAAACCCTAAAATCGTTTCCTATATAAACGATGTTATCATTCCAATTAAACTCACAGTTTCAACCTCATAGCCATCGCCTATGTTTCCCCCAACTCTAATTGGACTTATGCAGCCTCTGGATAGTCGTTCATACACCCACAGCGTCGGCGCCTATTCTGTCTAATTAGCCCTCTTCAGATCATTGTTCGAGGTAATTGTTTACATGGTTTTGATCGCGATTTCATGATGATCATAAGCCCTATGGATGATTTAATCAATTGTGTCGGGTTTGATCAATTAATTTTTCTAGGGTTCTTGGATCATATGAGATCTAAACCTGCATATGTTACAAATTAACGAACTTTTGCTTTTGGTTGTGTCCATTGGTGGTCTGCTGGTTAAAACACTTGGTTGTGGGGGTGCAGGTCGCGGGTTCGACCCCCTGCCACCCCGCATTTTTAGTGTTTATTGTTATTTTCATTTAATAACTATACAATATTAATAATAGTATTTAATTAAAACCATTTTTATTAAAAACCAACTTAATGATACTCGTTTAACTCATGTTTCGTTCATGTATATGCGTATTAACATATAAGTATAATTATATATATATATAAAGTATATTATAAATTAAATATTAATGTTTTAATATATATAAAATCAAGTACACTAATTTTATATATATTTATAAAAAAACTACAAATAATAATTATTAAGTTGTGTTTCTTTAATCAAAATAACGACGTTATGCAATAAAACCTTATAAATATTATTATATTATATAACTGGTTGTCGTAATAAATGTCGTACTTTACTTAGCGTATTCATTTGCTTTATTTCTCATTAGGTGTTATCGTTCGCGCTGACCTTTCTTGTCTTCTCATTATCTTAATCATCTTTTGTTCATCTATCGAGGTAAGTACCACATTCCCCTATTTTACCGCTTTCAATGTTTTGGAGACATATGCGTAAATATACTTTTCATATATACATATACACAAAACTGCAACCTTGTCTTATGTGTTAACAACTTATACCTTACTTGTTTATATGCTTATTTGCTTTGTATGCTTCCGCATTCGGAGAGGTCCAACATAATCTCAGTCTAGTATGATTATATGCCAGTCGTTAGCCTTTGTGCTTCTCGACATCTCAGTTATGCTTGCTCATTTGGTTAATTTGTTATTCTCATATGACTTGTAGCAAATACTTATTTTTATATATACTATATGTACAACTAAACTGGTGTGTTGCTCACTCAACCTTGTGTTGACAAAACTGTTTTATTTTCAACGTATATGCAGGTTATCGTGTGACGTGATTATCAAGATTGTTTGAAGCAACTTATGATGCATGTTAGAGAAAAGATACAATAATTTAATTTTGGATGTTTAATGTAATTGTTTATTTATAAATTTGATGTACATGATTATTTGTTTGAAATTATTAAATATATATTAAAACTTTTAATGTTGCATGATAGTAACCTTGAGAGCTGTGACAATCAGTTCGTGCCCCAGCATTTCCGCCTTAGGTTGTGGTGTGACATGTGTAGGTACGTATGTTTGTATATGTGTATGTATGTTTGTATGTGTGTAGGTACATAGGTTTGAGTGTGTCTTGGTATATTTATATGTTTGTAGGTAGGTTTGAATGTGTAATTAAGACATAAATACAACCAACCTACATATATGTATGTAACATCATATGAAAGGGTGTCAAATTAGGGATTAATGGAGTTATACCTTCACTTCTCGCTGTAATATCACTTCTCGCATATATATATATACATACTACTTTTAGGCTCGTGTACTACACGGGTAGTTCTTGAAAATACAATATTTAATAAATAATCAATATACAAGAAACAATAAACTCGTTAAAAACTATTAACACAGTTGTTGTATAATAGTATTTAAAACAATTTTAAAGTAAAAGATAATTATAAATATCAAATGTTTGAAAACAAAAACATGAAGTAAATATTAAATTAATAAATTTTGAAGCATAAATTTTATGAATGGTAACTACTATTTTACTATTATAAATTTCTTAAAAAAGGTAAGGCTTAATGTAGGAGTCACAACTGACAAAACTTGTAACTTTTTATAAGAGAGTATATATATATGTGTGTGTGTGTGTGTGGTGGGGTTAAAATAAGAAGTTGAGTGTGTCTAAGAAGTGTAAGAACTAATCTGGTGCGTTAGATATGTGGATCTGATGGTGGATATGGAAAATGTGTTTATTGTGCGGTGTGTTCTATTAAATATAATAGTGAAAACACAATTTCTACACTTCTTAGGAAACATCTACTTCTTATTATAACCGTGATGTGTATATATATATATATATATATATATGATCAGGATCATGAAAGAACCTTTTTGAAATTGAGAACTATGAGAACCATTTTAGACCATAAAAAACCCAAAAATAAAAAAAAAATCATAAAATAAAAAAAACACAAAAATCAAAAAAGTAAAAAAAACCAAAATTCTTTTTTTATCATCCCGGTTTCATAAAAAAAACTCGGTTTAGCTAAATTATATACACATATGTATAATATATACATATATGTACATTTACATGTTTTTTTTGTACACATGTATATAATTCAAGATAAATGATACTGTACATTTGTGTATATTACGTAACTAAAGATTAAATAAAATTATACATATGTGTATAATATGACGTTTTTTTTTATTTTTTTTAATGAAATCGGAATGAAATATAAGAATTTTGGTTTTTTTAATTTTTTAAAATTTTTATTATTTTTTGTTTTATGATTTTTTTAAATATTTTTTTAAAGGTGGTTTTAGTGGTTCAAAATGGTTCTCAAAGTTCTCAATTTGCAAAGGGTTCTCTTAGGATCCTTACCATATATATATATATATATATAGAGAGAGAGAGAGAGAGAGTTGATTTCTTTTGAGAACCATTTTGAGTTTCAAGAACTCGAAAGAACTCAACGTAACAAAAAAAAATTATTTTTTTTTACATATAGTAGGTTAAATATATTTAGAAAAATTACAACATTTTTTATGCACCGAGTCGATTAATTACCTAGGTGTAACGGATGTTTAAATTGATGTCATCATTGTACATCTTTATTCTATCTCCTACTACCAATTTAATTAAATGTGTGGTTAAGAATAAAATTCTTAAATTCTTAAACTCAACAAGTTCTCAAATATGATTGATTTCTTTTGAGAACCACTTTGAGTTTTAAGAACTCGAAAGAACTCTACGTAACAATTTTTTTATTAATTTTTTTACACGTATATAATATGTAAGTGTAAGTAACGTAAAAAAGCTACAATATTTTTTATACACCGAATCGATTTATTACACATGTGTAACTAACATTTAAACTTGTATAATCATCAAAAATTTTTATTCTCTCTCCTGACTAATTTTTTAGTCAGATTTATTCTCAACCACATATTCAATACTCATTTAATTGACTGTGTGGTCCATATTGAGTTCTTACAACTCATCAAGTTCTCAAAAGATCTTTCCCCTATATATACATACACACACACGGTTTCTAATCCTAACCTATTTCAAATACATAATTTGAAACAGATATAGTTGGGATTAAAGATAAGACTAACTTATCTATAATAATAAACTTATTACTATAATACTCTCCAAGATTCTATGAGTCTTCAGTCTGACTTACAAGTTTCGCATTATGCTTTAAAATAATTACTAAATATATTAATGACGTTTTCCACTTTTTCTAAATTGTAAACCAATTATTCAGATTTGATTAGTGAACCAATAAGACAACTAGTTAGGCAACCAGTCTGGTTATAAAAATAGGGTTATAAACTTTATGCGAATAGACGTACGGTAGGTATCCCATTGCAACAAAAAAGGATATCAGTATGGCAAATACTTGCACACAACATCTTGATCCTAACTTTCGTGGCTTTTGGTGGGTCCACACGTATCTCCTCCACCGTGATTGCCCCGCCCACTTCCCTTACCACGGCGGCTGCACCACCATTTTGTTACCCGTAAGTTTGTTAAATTAATATTGTTTCAAATATATAAGAATGTGAAAAGATTACAAGTATGTACCTTTGCAAGTAATAACATGTGGGATCTTGTGTGCCATATTTGTTGAAGATTGGATTGTGAGAATCTATATAAAAAGATTGAAGTTATTCGATGGTGTCAATTTATATATCCAACGTACTGACGTCATGTACGTGCCATATTTATAGTTTTTTAACTTTCAAATTAATATTTGGTACTTTTTCTCAATTGTTATAACATATTGTACACGGTATACCTTGTGTGTGGCTATTTATAAGTCAAATTAACCCGCATCAATAATATGCGGCCATTAGTCAATGAATAAAGCCTAGCATGCAACATGTCTTCTTCAATGCCCATACGACCAAAAATAGTAGTAGACCGAACCCATTTGAGACATCAATTATTAATTGGCGGTGCCAATGCATGATGGCAAGTCCATCGAGTCGAATTTGGTGTAGAACCACCGTTTACAAAATTAAAGCATAACAACAAATTTCAAATTTAATATTGATTACAAGACAAGTGCGGAAGAAACCAAAACAACCTTACATGAATAAAATTACATAACTGAATCAAGAAAACAGTATAACAGAAATAAACGAAAGAAACATAAAACGGGTGTTTGATGAGGATTTTTGTTTAATAGAGGTCACCTAAAACAGATTTCGGGCCACCCAAGTGAACCCATCCTTCTCCCAGGGTACAACAGCCGCAAGAGTGTGTACTCTTGGTATTAACCCAACACTCGAACTATACCCGAAACGAGGGTGACTAGTTATACAGATGGATAAACAAACTAAAATGTATGTATTTTGTAACTGGTGTGGTGATGTATGGTGTGTCCCTTCATCTCCTCAACACCCTTGCTATTTATAGGAAGTTCAAGATGAGTCATCATGACACTTTTCGCATACACAAGATAGGTAGTGGACACTTGGTGGCATGCTACTTACGAGACAACAACACTTGCCAACCCTCTTTATGCGCACGCGACACATTCTAAACACTTTGGCACACAAGATGCGGGTTAATTTGGCTTATACATAATACATCAAACCCCTCTATCAATTTCATGAATCAAAAGGGTTCTGATGATTAATTGTAAACCGACCCGTTTAGGATTTTTAAAGACTAAAAACCGGTATTTTATCAATTAAACTCTCTTTCGGTTAAATTTCGCTTTTGCTCCAGAATAGTTTTGTGTTTGTTATTAAATTTCACATCTAAGGGTGTCGGACATGACTTTTCAATTCTGATCCGACTCGGCTAGTTTAAAACACTCATTTAACTTGTTTTATAATATCTTTTGAATCGTAAGGCCGTTTGACGCAATTCCAACGGCTAAATGTTTGATTTTATTAATATTAACTACTATAAATTTGTAGGATTTTTTGGTTGAATTTGGATCGGCAACTATTTTATTATTATTTTTTTAACAATCGATCGCTTTAATTGCTAAGGTGAGTTACTGAGTTAATCACTACCCTTTTTTCATATTTCACTTTGGGGGTAGTATGCATACAAAAATTCACTTATTTCTATCAAAACTCTATGTAAATCACAAATCATGTATTGCGTATGGTGTTGTATGCAAGCTGATTGTTATGTATAATGTGTATTATTTGTTTATTTTATCGCATCAAAGAGGTCCATCACAGTTTATCTCATTAAGTATAACCATACACCGTAGTGGTAGCCATCGATTGTGTTCGATTAATCATGGTCAAACGACGCCTACTTGTTATATCAATTGTATTACATTAACGCATATGGTATGTTTTGTTTTATTATTATTATATATGAATTTGTGGTTATCTCATTCAACATATTGATGACAAACTATATTATTTTTACGCATATTGCAAGTGCTTGCACCGGATGATTGAAAGTTGATGAAGACATTTAGTTATCAGACTTTAGGTTATTAAATAAAAGAGAGAACTGTATTGTTTTGTTTTATTTATATATTGTAATTTCTTTGGATGATTCGTGTATTTGATTTAAATTTTAATAAAGTAATGTTAGATATTGTCATCAATTATTGTATGATAGTGTCTTGTGTGTTGTGAACAACCTGTTGCACCCCGGAATTTCCACCTTAGGTTTGGCTAAACGTGGCTTCGAGCTAGTCCCATGCCTACAAAATTACTAAGGCGTCACTCAAACAACGATGCGAGCGTGCGAAGTACAAAGTGTGTCATCAAAACGTCACATTTTGCCCATCGCCCGAACCCTTGCTAATGTCACAAAATGTGTCTTGTCATACAAGAATATAATCTTGTGAGTCATCCTCTTTACAAGGAGCTCACAAGTTTGTTATTCTATCAATGTGGAACAATACCAATTTCTCATTTCACCAATGTGGAACAGACCCATTTTTCATAGTTAAAGTTGTAGTTAAAGTTCTTTATCCACTCATTTTAGATGATCGATATCGCAATCATTTCTATTATTTGGACCCGTTAATAATCAGTTTACCAGTATCCTCGAACTAATAATTGTTATTAGTCCAAAATTTGTCCAATATTTGGCTTCTTATTGTGTCGTGGGTCGGTTTCTTTGGTGACGGTTCTAGTCCGAGTAAAATGATGAATTATGAAGAAGCATTGAAAGTTCAAAATCAGAAAAGGTACATTTATCTCAATGTTTATTGAATTCACGTTGACTCACCGCCATAACGCTCAGGTATTGCTAACATTGTTTACACCATAATGAACGTAACAATATTGGCACAATCTTCGGCGACTCACCGTGTACCACTAGGATTTTACCAACGCTAGGATTTTACTAACCGAATAAACGCCGTTTTAATATTATATGTTAATTCTTTTTATATGTTAATTTGATAAACTTACTTTCAGGTTTACTTCTGGTACCGTACCGAACGTAATCGATACCAACAAATAGATTCGCCGCCGTAATGCTTGGGTTTTGCTAACACCTAGATTTATTTTTTATTTCTTTGTTTGTTTTTTTTTGTTATAGAATATGTTAATTTGACAAATTTATTTTTAGGTTTAGTTTCGACACGTAACAAATATAGTTGATATCAATCAGATTCACGTTGACTCGTCGCTGTAACGCCTGAGTTTTATCTTATTGAATTCGCCGGGTAAGGTGCACGAGGAAATCACTTATAAATAAAGATGAAGCAAAGAAAACCGTCAAATATATAGATGAAACAAAGAATACCGTCAAATATTTGCCATACTTTGTGATAAACTGATAACTAAATAAATAAATACATGCACGAATTAGTGAGAATTTGAAAGCTAGACGTGTGAAATATTAGACTGGAAATATCTATTTGGAATTTAATATTTTCACCATGGGTGTGAATGACTTGGGTTTGGTTCGGCTTATAATCAATATTTAGGTCTTTAAAATGGGTCTATGCGAGAACTTTAAATATACCTTTCTAGCCTCCTTAAATATAATTTTTTTTTTCAAACTAAGACCATCCGTAGTGCCACTTTGTGGGTAGCGTTTTGGATGATAACGCCGGGGACACACTGCCCCCCTCGGCGTTTGTGCCATGAGAAATGGCACAAACTTTCAAAAACTATTTTTCATTTGGTAATACTTGGTTGTCCAGCAATGGCTATTTTGTACAGTGGGTGAGTTGCAGCAATGGTAGAAATATGGGGATACAACAATGGTAGAAATATGGGTGAGTTACAGTGGCTAGTTCAAGATCAAGAAGATAATGTAGGTGGAGGGCAAAATTGTCATTTTGAGTGAGAGGATACATCATCCGATTAATAAAATATGGGTGAGTGCTTGCTTTTTGTTTCTTGATGTTTAATAAAATATTATTATTATTTGATTTTTATTATAGAAAATAAAAAAAAATAAAAAAGTGTAAATGTGACTGGGCGCCACGTGACGCATAATGCCCAGGGTTGGGGCTTTATGACTACACCCTGTTTTTGTAATAAACCATAATGCCTAGGGGTGAGGCTTTATGACTACTCATGGTTTAATAGGTTTACTAAAAGAAAGTGGTTTTAGTCTTTAGGTGCCTAACAAGAGTGTTAATGAGTTTTAGATGTTTCTCTTTTTGAGATGAAGAAAGTGATTTAATGGCATGCCAAATCAATGGGGACGTGTAAGTTGGAGATGATTGGATCCGCCAACTAAGATGGTTGGATCCAAGATTCCTCCATTACGCCACATGACAACCTAATATGAAATCCTCCATTTGAGATGGAGAGATTAAACACCATATTTTTATTTTTACAAACTTATGTATAATATAATAAAAAAATATGAAATCTCATAAGGGGTTAACTTGAAAATGAGTGAAAATCTCCTTATGAGATGTAGCGATTGAACTCCAAATTTTCAGTGTTGACACCCGAAAGTACAACTCGAATAGCACCCCTAAACAAACATGAATATGCATAATGACTAATTAGCGTTAAGTTGGTTAAGTTTGACCATAATACTTGTACTAAATTGGTTTGTGTTTGAAGTTGACATCAAGCAATATGACCATCTATAGAAAAGGCTCGTTTTATTGTGAGAGCATCCGCCAGCTCTTGATCCAGAGGTCACAGGAAAGATGATGCAAGTGACCCAGGACCACATTTGTGGTTTGGAAACCATATTCGGGCCCTCCTCACCGAACAATTAGAGCTCATTGTGCGGGTAAATAAATAGTATAGCCATCTCTTTGTGCCAAAACAGAACATTTGGAGTTCAATCATCGAGGGTTTCACTCATTTTCAAGCTAACCACTTATGAGATTTCATATCTTTTTTAATTATACGTAAGTTTGTTAAAAATGGAATTATGGAGTTCAATCTCTCCATCTCAGATGGAGGATTTTATATTAAGTTGCCATGTGGCGCAAGCGGATCCGGTCATCTCCAACTTGTACGTCATCGCTAACTTGGCATGTCATTAGATTAGTCCTCCATTTCAGATAGAGAAACACCTAAAACCCATTAACACTGTTATCAGACACCTAGAACTAGGGATGAGCAAAATCGGTACCGGTACCGATTGGTACCGGTATCGGTACCGATCCCGAAATCGGTACCGATTTGGGACCGTCGGTACCGAATCGGTACCCTGGTTTTAAGTTTCGGGATCGGTACGGTACGGTATCGGTATTTCCCGATTTTTTACCCTCGGTACCGGTACTATCCTGATACCGAACCCGAATATTTCGGTACCGGTACCAAGAATTTCCAATTTTCGGGATCAGGAAAATCGGGATCGGTACCGGTCGGTACCGGTACCATCCCATGCTCATCCCAACCTAGAACCCACTTTCTTTTAGTATAATCTACTAGTTTGAAAAAAAAAATTCCCTTAAATATCATAGTATTGTCACTTCAAAACTACTTAATTCAAATGGGTATTGTATCCAAGCACTCACTCAACAATTAAGTAGTATGATAATATCACCTTAAGTCAACTAAAGTCATCCCGACTACAATCCATATGTTCACCCGAATACTACAAACTCGTTCTCAACTACTCGGCTAGCCACTCAATACATCAGGGGTAGTGTACTTGGCCAAAGTATCAGAGCCCTTCGAGTAACCCCCCCCCCCCCCCCCCGCGGTGGGGGGGGGGGTGTCGGCTATGAGGGGGTCGACCGTCCCGACTCGATCACCCTGTAGGTATGATTTTTTTTTTAAAATATATTTTATTGAAAAAATATGTATTTTTAATGTTTAAATCTAACTACTAACTCATTTGAGCCCATTTTCATGTATATAAAAAAATTGCACAACCCAAAACATAACAAAGTAAGCTCATTTGAAAGTTAACTGTTTAAACCCAACAAAAAACAATTTTACATAGGGCCAGTATTTTTGCCTTTTGCCAAAAACACTTAACGATTCTTGGAGACGGTCATGCTCACCCTCCACACTAATGCATAATCAAATTTTTTTTAAATACCAACTATACTCTTTTCCAATTATATTTAACTTTTTTTACATCCTTTGAACTACCTTCAATATTTGAATTAGCCTTCCTTAGCGAGATATCAACCATCCATACTGATTTTGGCATTCCAGAACTGACTCAGCCATGAACATCATCATGGAGAAAACCCACTACTATGGGAAAAAAAAAACCCTTGAGTCAGGTTTCGAACCAAAGACATTAAGATCCTAAGCATTAATCATCAGTTCATCACCATCATGCAGTTGAACCAAATAGCCACATGATAACTTTACTTTTTCTCTTTTTTCAGTATTCAATTTAATTTGAAGAAAGATTCGTCTTTGAGTCAAAATAAGTATAAACAGGTTGATGGCAAAACCGCCCACATGTCATTTATGGATATTATCAAGGGAGCCCTAAAAACTCGAGCTCTAAGGAATTCAAAACTCGCATACCTAGTAATGAATGTATGGTATTCTTACCATATACAATGGTTAGCAATCACGGCAGATTTTGGTAGTTCCGAAAATAGAACAATGGTGGTTGGTGGCCGGAGGTGATTTTCGGCATGAAACAATACATATATGAGGATGGTGAGACAGTGGCGGTACATGGTGGTGGAATATGTTTTTCTAGGTTTTTGGGATGATTTGGTATGTTTTGGGTCTCGGTCAAAAAGGGTCAAATTTTGATAAATTTTGTCAACACGAATAGCGACGAAATTTGAGAACATGTTTGTTTACAACCCGAGTATTCGGAAGATATAAACATATGCATAAACTTTTTTATATAAAAGAATATAACATTTTATAATAAACAGTATAGTAATAATATTACGCATGTGGGGCATTAAATTAATCGTGTGTGTACCGTGATAATTGAGAGTTGGGGCAAACACGGATATATTATAAAAATATAATTGAGTTATTCTACAGATGAGCATACAACGAGAATGACTTGTAGAAAAAAAAACTAATAAACAATGTTAAAAAAATCACAACTCAAATATGTAAATCAAAAACGGAAAAAGTAAAAAAAAAAATAAAAGTTAAAATGTTTCTCTTGTCTTCCTCGTTAAAAAAATGACGAGATCATTTTGTCTTTTTTATTTATCATTGTGTTTTTTGCTTATTTTAATCATTATGCATTTTTTTTTCTTGGCATTGTGTCCTCGATATTGTGTTATATTGCTCAACATTGTGTCATATTTTGCGATATATTTGTGTCTTTATATATTTATTATTGTGTTTTTTGTTTATTTTCGTCATTGTGTCTTTCTTCTTCGACAATGTTCCTTTTTTTAGCGGGAATGACGTGGAAACATTTTAGTTTATTTTTACTTTTTTCGTTTTTTATTTTTATTTTGAGTTATAATTTTATTATTAATTTTCTTAAACTTGTTTATTTTTAGACTACAAATCCTCATCATTCTTTCGATTTGTCTCCCCCTTATATTTTAATATGCACCTATAAAAATAATAAAAATAATAAAGAGAAAGTGAATATAGGGTTGTTAAGCACCCAAGCTTGCATACGAAACCATCAAAACTATGTAGTTTTGATTAAAAGTTTCTAAAAAAAACTAATTTTACTATTTTCTTAATTCTCTTTCGTCTCCACTAATTTAGCAAATTCAGTGTAAACCCCAAATTCATAATTCATTACCGTTGATGAAACAATTAAAAACAAAACCCTATATCAACTGTAAATATGTGGGATTATTCAAATCTAATTTGTCGATTAGTTTGTGCTTTTGATACCTGAGGGACCTGCGTTTGAACCTTGTATGCAAATCATGGTCCAACCATTTTAGAGACCTAAAACGAAACAAGAATTCAAGGCCTTCAAATTTTATTGTTACAAACTAAAACAACTAATCACAAGTATGTTTATCTTTTCAAATAATCAGATAAACGGAGCTATGTTATTGGATAGTCGAGTTATATAATCAAACATATTACAAAATTCATACTCGTATCAAGTCCAATAAAAATTTAAAAAGTAAGGGTATGTTTGGTTGAAAGTAATGAAATGAATGTGGAATGAAATGGGAGAAGGAATGGAATGAACAAGGTAATGAAATGGATCATTACCATTCCTTTGTCGTGTTTGGTTAACTATGGGAATAAAATGAATTATTAGTTAATGTTGTTTGGTATCAAAAAACAATTTGTAAGAATAAAATAGAAATAATAAAAACACTCTTATCTCAAAGTAATTTTTTTACCAAAAAAAAAGTAAAAAATAAAAAAAAATAACTGTAATGGAGACGGTGGTAGTGGTAACTCCGGCGAAGAAAATGGTGGTAGCGACGGTGGTGGTAGTGGTTATCAGGTGGTAAGGGCGGTAGTAGGAGGGGTGACGATGGTCAAGAGATGTAGAATTGGTAGTGATGGCGATGTTAGGATGGTGGAGGTCACGTGGTGGTGGCGGTGAAGGTCAGGCGGCGACGGAGACAATGGTTGTGGTGGTTACGGTGACAATGGTTACAGTGAGAATGGTTGTGATGTTACGGTGACAATGGTTGTGACGTTACGGTGACAATGGTGGCGGCGGTGGTAGCGCTAGTGGTGGTGGCGGCGATGACGGTGGTGGCGGCGGTGGCGACGGTGGTGGCGGAGGTGGTGGTGGAGACGATGACAGTGGCGGTGGGGTGGTGGGGGTGGTGGTAGTAGTTGTGGTTAATGTTGTTAGGTGGTGGTGTTGTTGAGAAAGTAGAGTGAATGATGAATGTAATGAAAAAAATAAAGGGGTGAGAAGGAATGGTTTTGATGGAATGAGATTACATGTGTAATGGATTATTCAATTCCATTGAGCAACCAAACACTATTTTTTTCATTCCCAAGCAATGAATCATTCCATTCCCCGTATGATTATTGCATACCAAACGCTACCTAACCTCAAACCTGTCCAACATCTTAACCCATCTCAAATATTTCACATATTTTTCCATCAGGTGGGGGTTTCACGACAATAGACCCAATTAGCCTAACCCAATCCAAACCATGGTTAGCACCAAGTCATGATATTTGTCAATGATGCTTTCCACTTTACTATAGCAACAATAGTCCAATAGCAATAGAACCCTGAACGAAACCCTAGCTACTAACGTTACACCGAATCTCTTCAACAACGTCTTAGCGGCTCGGTGATTCTTCACACAAAAAGGTTATATTTTTTCTTGGATTTTGATTTCTTGATTTAGGGTTTTGTTAATTTTCAATCAAGATTGTATTTTTAGTTCATTTTATGTGTTCTTGATGAATAAAAGATCTGACCCACTTGCTAATTGATTCAGTTTGTGTGGTTAATTTAGGGTTTGTGTTTGGAATAGTGTGAATTTTGTTAAGGACAGTGAATATGGCTCGGAAAGGTTTAATGGAGCAGGATTTGAGTAAGCTGGATGTAGCTACGCTGCATCCGCTTTCGCCGGAGGTCATTTCTCGCCAGGCAACGATTAATATTGGTAAAGATTTTTGTTTGCTTTGCTCTTGTGCATAGGGCTGTTAATGAGCTAAATTATCTTGTTCGTGTTCGTCCGTTAAGCTTATATCGGATAAGCGGACGGTCACAAACAGCTAACCGAATGAACTTTTTTGTTTGTGTTCGAACAGAAATGAATTTTTACAAAGAATGTTTTATTTAATTTGGCTTAAGCTAGAGTGGTCAGTGTTGACGGTTCAGTCTAGCTATCAAGTTTGTGTTGATGTTTTTTTTATCATTCATGTTCATATGTTAATGTACATATAAAATAATCACATAATTCTCGTATATACTTTTGTTTTATAGTTAATGGTTTTGCTTAAATATGTATGATAAGATTAGAAAAGGTTATTAGAAGTACTAAAAACTTTTAACGAATAAACAAAATCAAAAAAATATTAACGGACGTAAACGAACACATTATTGAACGTTCACAAACACAATTGAACGAGCATGACCTTTGTTTGTGTTCGTTCATATAGTTAATCGAACGAAACTAATATAAATGAACTTCCTGCCGAACAGTTCAGGAACATTTCACTAAATGTTCTGTTCGTTTACAATCCTACCTGAAATTGGTGTTATTTGTGTGTATAAACAGGAACCATTGGTCATGTGGCTCATGGCAAGTCAACAGTTGTAAAAGCTATATCTGGTGTACAGGTACTTCTTCTTTTCTTGTTTATTGTTACTGAAAGCTATTCAAATCATTTGTAGGACGAAGAATAGTGAGCTTGATTATTAATTATAGTTAGTGTAGATGAATCGAAAGTTTTCATGTTTTTCTTGCATTGTTTCTAGAGAACCTTTTTAATAACCTCGTACTGTTATCATTTATATCTAGACTGTTCGGTTCAAAAACGAGTTGGAGCGTAACATTACTATTAAGCTTGGGTATGCTAATGCAAAGATATACAAATGTGAAGATGAAAAGTGCCCTCGTCCCATGTGTTACAAGTACGTGTACTGTTAAAGCTATATTTTTGTATCTTAGCATTTAACATCGCGTTTATGTTATTAAAGAATTTAAAAAATATTTGAAGGGCCTATGGAAGTGGGAAAGAAGATAGCCCTCCTTGTGATGTGCCTGGATTTGAGAACAGCAAGATGAAATTGATGAGGCATGTATCGTTTGTTGACTGTCCTGTAAGTATTCACTGTTTATATAATTTATACCATTTATCTTCTCCTGTTAATTGTTTGTTTAATAACTTATCATTATTTTTTATAGGGACACGATATTCTCATGGCTACTATGCTTAATGGAGCAGCTATCATGGACGGAGCGTTACTTCTCATAGCAGCAAACGAAAGTTGTCCTCAACCTCAGACTTCTGAGCACTTGGCCGCTGTTGAGATTATGAGGCTTCAACATATCATAATTCTCCAAAATAAGGTTGATCTAATTCAAGAAAACGTAGCCATTAACCAACACGAGGCAATTCAGCAATTCATCCAGGTTATTTACGACTCCCTTTTGTTCATTAATGTGAATTGGCGATAATTCGTTCTGACCCGAAATTGTTTTAACCGTTTTGTCATATGGTAACCTTTTTGATAAAACAATGATGATAACAGGGGACAGTTGCTGACGGTGCACCAGTGATCCCGGTGTCAGCTCAGCTTAGGTATAATATCGATGTGGTGTGCGAATACATAATTAAGCGAATTCCCATTCCAGAGAGGAACTTCATATCACCTCCGAATATGATAGTAATCCGTTCGTTTGATGTTAACAAACCTGGATCCGAAGTTGATGAGATTAAAGGTGGTGTTGCTGGTGGAAGTATTCTCAAGGTTTGTTCTTTTCTGTTTTTATTGCTTTTATTTTTTGTTCTAAAATGTCAAAAAAATTAAAAAAGGTTTAAATAGAAATCTAACATGGGTATTTATTGTTTTATGCAGGGTGTGTTGAAGGTGAACCAGCATATTGAGGTCCGTCCCGGGATTGTTGTTAAAGATGAGAGCGGTAACATCAAGTGCACCCCGATTTACTCGAGAATCGTGTCACTATATGCAGAGCAGAATGAACTTCAATTTGCTGTACCTGGTGGTCTTATCGGTGTTGGAACTACAATGGACCCTATGTTGACTCGTGCTGATAGGTTGGTGGGTCAAGTTCTTGGAGAGGTCGGATCTCTTCCAGATGTATATGTCGAGCTAGAGGTAAGCGTGAGGTCAACTAAACTCTTTGTCTTGATAAGAATGATCATTTTGTGGGTTCTAATTATATGAATGGTCTTTGTAGGTGAACTTTTTTCTGTTGCGTCGGTTGTTGGGTGTGAAGACAAAAGGAACCGAAAAGCAAGGGAAGGTATCTAAGTTGTCAAAGGCGGAAATACTTATGTTGAACATAGGGTCCATGTCGACTGGGGCTCGTGTGTTGGCAGTTAAGAATGATTTGGCAAAACTGCAGCTGACATCGCCCGTGTGTACGAGCAAAGGTGAGAAGATTGCTTTGAGCAGGAGAGTGGAGAAGCATTGGCGGTTAATTGGTTGGGGACAAATTCAAGCTGGTTCGACTCTTGAGATCCCACCCTGTCCAATTTAGAGTGTTAAGACGCCTGTTTGATCGCCAGTTTTGCCTGCTGCTTTCGTTTCCGACTTTTGATTCTTGGTTATCTGGTTTAGCTTTTGTAGCGTTTGTGAACTTGTTTTGAACAAATACTTTTGAACAAATACTTGTTGTGAACTTGGTTTAGCTTTTGGTTATCTGGTTTAGCTTTTGTAGCGTTTGTGAACTTGTAATCCACGCAAGCAATGCTGCACCAACAGCAGGTTCCACTTGATAAAATCCATGTCGCCAAACAAAACAAACTTTTCATAATAAGAAAATAAGACATAAAAATGGTTAATAGAAACAATATCTGTTTTGACCTATACGTTAACCAAGTATGATATCCTTACCTTTGGCCGGATTGGAAGCATCCCAGGGAACTCCTTCGAAATGCAGCTTGTCGAAGCACGAAATGAATCTGACCTGATCCATGACGATGTTTCCACGGATTTTGCAGGGAGGATCATAAGACATGTACTGTATACCTTTAAATGTTTTAATTATTGGTTATTTTTTATTGACATGTAATCCATAATAAAAACTAGACGCATTTCACGTTTCACAACGCCCGACCTAAAAAGTTTTTACTCGAACTACACGTGACAATTTAGTAACTTTTCATGAGGGTTGAATGTTACCAAACTAAGACTCCGTCAACCTGTTTAAACTTGGACCTCGTTCAAGAGGCCGCATCATGTAATCGTCCTTTTTAAAGCCAAGCCATACGCAATTATCCAAATAAAAGATTGAAATGATTAGTTTTATGAATGTATGATCATGAAAGAAAGTAATGATATAGACAGTTGTAAAATGAAAAATCATGTTTACTTTCTCAGTTTTGTTTATCCTCCTTCCTTTGCAACTATATAATCTGAAAATCACGTTCACATCATATTTCTCTTTATTTTTATTAACCTAAGCAAACTGTTTGTCAACTTCCAGATTGGGATTGTTTCTTTAGAACGTTCCACGCAAGCAATGCTGCACCAACAGCAGGTTCCACTTGATAAAATCCATGTCGCCAAACAAAACAAACTTTTCATAATAAGAAAATAAGACATAAAAATGGTTAATAGAAACAATATCTGTTTTGACCTATACGTTAACCAAGTATGATATCCTTACCTTTGGCCGGATTGGAAGCATCCCAGGGAACTCCTTCGAAATGCAGCTTGTCGAAGCACGAAATGAATCTGACCTGATCCATGACGATGTTTCCACGGATTTTCGAGATGAACAAACCACGTCTTGATCTTCTTCTACGGTTGCTTGAGACCTGCAATGGTTTTTTCGGGGGTGTGGAGGTGACTGCTAAGAAATCTCAAAGATCTCTTGTTTACAGACACAAAAAAGTGGTGGTGGCTCTTATTGAGCATGACCCCTTAATAAGGAGGTGGAGACCTCCTTATATAGAGAGCCTCATGGCCACCATCATGGTACCCTAATGGGCCTAGCCCAGTTAGGGTTACCTCCACAAAACCCCCTCAGGCCAATAACATTGTATTAGTCCATATAATAAAATAAGCCAAACATAATAGATTTAGGGTCGTAAAACCGGGTTTAGTACCATACCCCTACAAGCCCCCCAAGTCCAGCGTTGCTCCTGGGCGCGCAAGCGTCTAGGTGGAGCGCTGGACTTTATGAGGTGTGTTAGGTCATGAGGCGGTTTTTTCCTTTTTCTTCGGCCTTATCTTTATTGTCTTTGAGTTTTGGGAGGTTTTCCTCATGATGGTGACATGTTGTGGTCTTTATGATAATGATGGTGCCCTGGCATGAATAAGATATAGCACGCATCATAACAATAGTGGCGCGAGGCCTGATAAAATAATAATAATAAAGCCTGCGCGCGTGGCGGCTTACGAGCTATAAGAATAATAAAGCCTGCGCGCGTGGCGGCTTACGAGCTATAATAATAATAAAGCCTGCGCGCGTGGCGGCTTACGAGCTATAAGAATAATAAAAGCTTGCGCGAGTGGCGGCTTACGAGCTATAATAATAATAAAGCCTGCGCGCGTGGCGACTTACGAGCTATAAGAATAATAAAGCCTGCGCGCGTGGCGTCTTACGAGCTATAAGAATAATAACAGCTTGCGCGCGAGGCGTCTTACGAGCTGTAAGAATAATAACAGCTTGCGCGCGAGGCGTCTTATGAGCTGTATGAATAATAAAAGCTTGCGCGCGAGGCGGCTTACGAGCTATAATAATAATAAAGCCTGCGCGCGAGGCGGCTTACGAGCTATAAGAATAATAAAGCCTGCGCGCGTGGCGGCTTACGAGCTATAAGAATAATAAAGCCTGCGCGCGCGGCGGCTTACGAGCTATAAGAATAATAACAGCTTGCGCGCGAGGCGTCTTATGAGCTGTATGAATAATAAAGCTTGCGCGCGAGGCGTCTTACGAGCTATAAGAATAATAACAGCTTGCGCGCGAGGCGTCTTATGAGCTGTATGAATAATAAAAGCTTGCGCGCGTGGCGTCTTACGAGCTATAAGAATAATAAAGCCTGCGCGCGTGGCGACTTACGAGCTATAATAATAATGAAGCTTGCGTGTGCGCGTAGACTGCGCGTCATGCGACGCGCGCAGATGTTGCATGCGCGTGCGCATAGGCTCTGGCTTTGTGTTATACGCCACGCGCAGATGTTGCATGCGCGTGCGCGTAGACTTTATGTCCCGCGCCACGCGCAGATGTTGCGTGCGCGTGCGCGTAGACTGTGTGATATGTGTGAGCATGTGGCGCGAAGCCGTATGGGTTTATGAGGATTCCCAACCTTTAAGTTTGGCGCTTGGCCTGATGGGTTTATGAGGATTCCCAACCTTAAGTATGGCGCGTAGCCATATGGGATATTATGAGGATTCCCGACCTTTAAGTATGGCGTTTGGCCTGATAGGTTTATGAGGATTCCCAACCTTAAGTATGGCGCGTAGCCATATGGGATATTATGAGGATTCCCAACCTTTAAGTATGGCGTGTAGCCATATGGGATATTATGAGGATTCCCAACCTTTAAGTATGGCGCTTGGCCTGGTGGGTTTATGAGGATTCCCAACCTTAAGTATGGCGCGTAGCCATATGGGATATTATGAGGATTCCCAACCTTTAAGTATGGCGCGTAGCCATATGAGATATTATGAGGATTCCCAACCTTTAAGTATGGCGTGTAGCCATATGGGATATTATGAGGATTCCCAACCTTTGAGTATGGCGCGTAGCCATATGGGATATTATGAGGATTCCCAACCTTAAGTATGGCGCGTAGCCATATGGGATATTATGAGGATTCCCAACCTTTAAATATGGCGTGTAGCCATATGGGATATTATGAGGATTCCCAACCTTTAAGTATGGCGCGTAGCCATATGGGATATTATGAGGATTCCCGACCTTAAGTATGGCGCGTAGTCATATGGGATATTATGAGGATTCCCAACCTTTAGATATGGCGCGTAGCCATATGGGATATTATGAGGATTCCCAACCTTTAGATATGGCGTGTAGCCATATGGGATATTATGAGGATTCCCGACCTTAAAGTTTGGCGCGTGGCCTGATGCGCGCATGCACGGCGATGGAGTGGTGACTCGCGAGCGCGCGTGCGTGGCGGAGGTCTCTTGCGCAAAACCCACATGGTGGTTTCCGCGGTGGTTTCCACGGGCGCTCACGCATATCGGCGGAATGGTGACCCGCTGGCGAGCATGCGTGGTGGCAGTCTTTTGCGCAAAACCCACATGGTGGAGGTCTTTTGCGCGAAACCCACATGGTGGTTCCCGCGGCGGCACATGCATGGCTGCGGAGTGAGAATCCGCGGGCGCGCGTACATGGCGGCGGGAGTCTGGTAATTTTTGGATCTGCAATTTAAGAGTTAGATCTGCAATTTTAAACCTAAAATCCAGGTCTGTAATCTAGATCTAGATCTGTAAATCAGAACTAGATAGATCTGAAGCTCGGAGCAGATTTAGAACCATCACAGATCCGGAGACTTGATCATTCGAGTCAGGCAGTTTCTTTTTGCACAGATCTGGAAGCCTCTTTTAGATCTATGGATCTTTTTGAGCTTTAATAGAACAAGCCTTGAAGCTTTTTTCTGTAAACTTCCAGATCTGGGTTTTTCCTGGGCGAGATCTGACAGCCGAGATGAAGATCGAAGGGTAGTTCGTTGCCGTCCCACGGATGGCGCCAATGTCGAAGCACGAAATGAATCTGACCTGATCCATGACGATGTTTCCACGGATTTTCGAGATGAACAAACCACGTCTTGATCTTCTTCTACGGTTGCTTGAGACCTGCAATGGTTTTTCGGGGGTGTGGAGGTGACTGCTAAGAAATCTCAAAGATCTCTTGTTTACAGACACAAAAAAGTGGTGGTGGCTCTTATTGAGCATGACCCCTTAATAAGGAGGTGGAGACCTCCTTATATAGAGAGCCTCATGGCCACCATCATGGTACCCTAATGGGCCTAGCCCAGTTAGGGTTACCTCCACAAAACCCCCTCAGGCCAATAACATTGTATTAGTCCATATAATAAAATAAGCCAAACATAATAGATTTAGGGTCGTAAAACCGGGTTTAGTACCATACCCCTACACAGCTAATTACTTCTTTCCCAATATCCCACTTCCTATTGGCTTGAAGAACACCACCAACCATCACAAGAGGACAACTGCCCTTTCCGTCTGTCAAGTAAGTCACACGTGTAAATCGTTCAAACTATCTAAAAATAGAAAGAAAAAAAAGCTAAACTTCTTTTTTTGGTTTTAATTATGCACCTTCACCACACAACCCGAGTCTGCAAACAACAGCTTTGACACTTGAGGCCAACTCCTGAACTGCATCAAGCAATATTCCATTCGCCACCTCATCACCTGCTTCAGCACAAGATACAACAACCGAGACCAAAGCTGCGATTCGAGCCCATGATGGATCAGAATAGGTCCACCTATATTCACACAAAAGCAAGACACTTATATGATTGCATTTGTAAGCCAATAACATTGTTCTTGAAAACCAACAAACTAGAAAACAAAAATTCATAGACAGCTGGCACCTAGTGAGTAGTGGCCCACATTGTTATAACTAGTAGTGTTGTAAACAAAAACACAAACAGTAAACATCATAAGTTTCAAGAAACAAATACCCAATCAATTCATCTGGGGAAGAAAGTTCGAGTTCGTGCAGAATTCTTGATGTAAGCATTGTTTGTGGACCACGACCATCATAAGCCCTTATTACCGATGTCAATGCCATTGCAGCTATGCCATATCCACTGCATGCAACCAACACACATCTCTCAAACTGTTCACATTTCTCATAATACACACACACACATGGTTACATAATGTCTTAGTATATTACCTTCCCCAATCACCTAAGACAGGTCCTGCACCAGAAGCCCGCGCTTCTCTTCCATCTTCAGTATAGCCATAAGCAATGGTCCCCGTGCCAGCAATTAACACACACCCATGAAGCTTTCCCATGGTTCCACTAGCCATAGCAGCCACAGCATCATTGTGGACAAAACACTTAACATCATCATTGGGAAATATCTCTCTGCGTATGGAAAGAAGAGATTAACACAAGTATGGATGCGAGAAAGAAATTTACATGTAATGTATGCAAATGTATATATAGGCAGCTGACTGCTGACCTAAGCCAACTTAATATCCTTTCCTGGTCTGTTGGATGGTTAACCCAACAGATGGTTACATAATGTCTTAGTATATTACCTTCCCCAATCACCTAAGACAGGTCCTGCACCAGAAGCCCGCGCTTCTCTTCCATCTTCAGTATAGCCATAAGCAATGGTCCCCGTGCCAGCAATTAACACACACCCATGAAGCTTTCCCATGGTTCCACTAGCCATAGCAGCCACAGCATCATTGTGGACAAAACACTTAACATCATCATTGGGAAATATCTCTCTGCGTATGGAAAGAAGAGATTAACACAAGTATGGATGCGAGAAAGAAATTTACATGTAATGTATGCAAATGTATATATAGGCAGCTGACTGCTGACCTAAGCCAACTTAATATCCTTTCCTGGTCTGTTGGATGGTTAACCCCTGATACAGCTAAACACACTGCACGAACAGATGATCGAGTAGAACCTGACTTGAAAAGAGCATCTGCCATAACATTTTCTAGCGTCTCTTTCGCAGCAGTTTCTGTAAAGTATATGTAGAAAAGTAATCATCACATGACACATTGCTCATCTAAGGTTGGTTAACAAGTTTTCACTAGTAATTTAACTGTAAATGTTTAAAATGTACCACTACCAAAGGTCTAAGTCTAACATTGAAGTATTTAATTCTCTATTACTGAGCTCATGGTTTAAAAAAACCGCGATGTATTGCATACGTGAGGCATTGCTCTATGTACAAACAAATTAGCTTTATTTACAACCAGAAGTCACGTCTCTCTAATCTATTTTATATATCAACCTTTTTATCAAGCAAACCTTTCATAAATTTTTCATCCCTTTTGTTGTTTTAACACTAAGTCACCTACAACCCTACTTTTGACCAATTTTAACACGGAACTACATAATGAATATTGCAGCAATAATTTTTGGCTTACAACTTTAGGAACTTCATTGTGTGTGTATGTGTGTGAAGTTATTAAGAGAAACAAGAAACTATAACCTCCAACACTATTATGATTGGAGCAGCCAGCAACAGCATGAGCTAAGACAGGGGGAGGGTCAGGAGGAAGACATTCATCAGTAAACGAAAACACAGGCATGCATATACACACGGTGGAAGTAGTCCCGCCATCTAAACCCAGAATCAGATCCTGAACGCCACCCTGTGATATTATTCCTTGCTCAAAATCCCAAATTCCCTCATTTCTCCCCCTTTTCATGGCTTCCTTCATTTACTTCCCACTGCCTTCACTATCAAAACAGATCACAATCCACAAATCAAAGTATAAAACCCTCTCAAATCTTCAATAATTATAGGGCTGTAAACGAACGGAACATTCAACGAGCCATTCGGCCGGAAGCTCGTTTACTTTCGTTCTTTTAACAAATGGACAAGCATGAACAATATACGCTGAAATGAACGAACATGAATAAAGATCGTGCTTGTTCATTTATGTTTGTGAGTGTTCGGTCACGTGTTCGTTCATTTACATTCGTTAATGTCCGTCCGCTTACATCATTCATCTTCGTTTGTTTAATGTTCCTTCATTAAAATCTTCTTATACTCACATATTTTATATTTTTTAGTTAATTATCCAAACATCTAAACTTTGGGGAACTTAGACCTTTTACACCTTTTTAAAAAGCAATGATCATGATTATTATGTTTTAAGTATTTTTAAGTTAAACTAGATTCATCTTTTTGATCATTATGCCTACTATTTAGAATTAACAATGTGTTGTTTAATATTTTCAAATTAACATTTGTCCGTTTGTGTTCGTTTACATTAGTTTAGAAAGTTAACGAACGAACACAAACACAAAATTTCGTTCAGTTATGTGTTCGTAAACCGTACGTTTGTCCGATTAGCTCTTAACGAACGATAACGAACAAGGCTTCATTCAGTTCGGTTACAGCCCCAATATTTAATTCCATACACCACACAGTGACACAGACATACACAGATTATATACCGAACAACATTAATGAACTAGATAAGAGTGTGAAATGATACTACTACTACTATAACTTGCTTTAACTGTATATAATAATAATAATAATAATAATAATAATATCACTTAGGTCAAAACACTAACATCCGTGATCAATTACTGCATTATTTTATTTTGAACTTAACAAATTGCGTACCAAATTGAACAGAAACTGACTACAATTTCAAGTTTGCAGAAATTAATAAGCAACAATTACAGTTTTAAACAGTGATCGGATGAACAATTAAACTTCAAATAACAAAACTTCAAATAATCAGTATACATACATGCATACATATATCGATCGGTGTAGAGATTTGAAAATAGAAATTTATACCAGCTAGTAACGAATCAAAAGCTCAATCTACTACTGTAGATTCATTTTCAATTCAACTGTTCGTTGGTGATTGTTTTCTTCAGTGAAGGCCGTTTATGTATTTTGTTTCTTTCCGTTTGGAGTCTTATTTTTACGAATAATAATTAGTTTGGACAAATAAATAAATATATTTCTTTTTATATTACCATGTCTTAAATAAAGTTTTAATTAAAAATTACATACCTAACCTATACATAAATTAACAATGGCATCTAAACCCTAAGGCGTCTGATACAAGTGTGAATCGAATATTTAACATTTAACTCTAATAATTTTTATATATAACTCTTGTAAGGATGCTTCTTTTTTTGTAAATTGTTATATCATTTTCTTATCTGAGTGTGGTTTCATTGTTTGAAACTTTTGATTTTTAATTCTTATATGTTATAGAGACTTCAAACGGGTAATAATAACTACCAACAACATAAAATCCTTTGAGATAGTCTTGACAATCTAATTGAGGTACTCCTCGTCATATCGGTTAGTCTACAAGCATCACTAAGAACTCATTAGAACATGTCCAAAGGTTTTAGCCTCGAAGAACGCTACCTCACATTTAAGTTATATATAACTAGGTGAGTTACTCAGCGCGTTGCGCCAGGCTGATGATGTTTGGTTGTTTATATGTCAACGCGAATTCAATCGGCATCGGGTTATGTAACCGGAACTAAGCAAAATAAAATTAATTCGTCAACACCTGGCCAGATACATCAGATTAACATATTTAAAGCGAAAAAAAACACGTTCAGGCGGAGAACCGACGTGAATATGGTATATTAAATGTATGTTAAAAATGTACCCGATTTGTGCACGTCTATGTGTGTGTGTGATAAGTGAAAGAAAAAGGGATTAATTAAATGTATGTAACATACAACAGTTAGACGGGGGGACGCCAACTGATGTAGCCCGTCAACCACAGGACCTCACCATGCTCATTTTTTGAAAATATTATCGCCAGTGTGTCACGCCTGTAAACCACAGGGATGCAAACTCCCTAAAACTGCATAGGGCCTCACCACGCTCAATTTTTGAAAATATTATCGCTAGTGTGTCACGCCTATAAAAAAACATAGACGTAAACTGCAGTTTACTCTAAGAATAGCATTAAGAATGACTAAACACTCTCATGTGTAAGGCACGTGAAGTCTTTTTGTTAAGAATAAACATTCCGTTAATGACCAGTATTATCATGTATTAATAATAAACATTCTTAACAGATGTTAAGAATATATGTACCCGGTGATTGATTTAGAGGTGTGCTAGATATACATGTGCGCAAATGGCATTAACACCAGTTAAAACTAAACTACCCAGACATCAAGGCCAAATGAGTATCAAATTAAAACCAAAATGTGGCATACATATAATGAGCTAGTAACTTAAACAAACTACATCATAACGATACATTACTTGTCTAGATTTTGCTTATACTGCAGCCAAGCCAACCTTCCAACATCATCCCTCAGACTCATAAACAATTCTCTTTTCACATCATCTTCAAACAAGTTAACAGCAAAGCACCACAACTCACTACATGCCGTCATTAACCCATCATCAACCATACGGTTAATCACACCTACCGACGCTCTAATACTAGAATCGCAAACTTGATTTACATTAGACGTATTTAGTACTTTCAAAGCACTTACTTGAGTAGCATTTTGTGGGGTTACAAACCCCTCTGGCTCAGTCGTTTTACACTTAATCCCAGTAGGTTTACATTTAGCACTCGTCTTAATAATCTTTTCAGACGGTCCACACCCATCACCTTCTTTTGGTGTTAAACCACTTTCTCGTCTCACCTCGACAAGATTTGAAAAGGAAGTGGCCTCTTCAATTTCCTTGCTTCCATACTGAGAAGACTTTGGCGTGTGTTCTAGAGAATCCTCTACGCGGTCATCATCATCGTTGTCATCATCGTCGTCATCATCTACATCCCCGTCCTCAATATTCACATGATCTACCTGATTTGACTTATTTACCCCGTCCTCAATATTCACATGATCTACCTGATTCGACTTATTTAGGTCTACACAAGGTTCCACGCATTCTAGTCCACCGTCAACTATATTCTCAAAAAACAGATCCCACGCCACCTGCAACTCTCTAGATGGTTGGTTTCTCCTGAGTTTTGTAAAATTCGGGTTTTCCTGCAAAAATATTGAATTAATTACATTTTAAATTAATAAAACTATTGTGAGATTTAGAAAATATTACTTGAATTTTCTTTTCCCACCAATCATCTGAGCAATCCAGCTTCCCTGTACTTAGATTCCAACGAAGGCTTGTTTCACCGTTCTTCAATGACTTCCAAAGACTATATCTTGCTCGCATGGCCTCGTACTTACTTCTAATAGCTTTAACAGATTTAAATTTGTGGTGATAAAGGCTTTCCAACTCCAACTTAAGATTAGCCCAATCATATGAACGGCCGTTCTTTGCAATGTGTTTGTTTAAGACATCATACATAGCACAAAGATCCTGATCCGTCCACTTAAAATTCTCGCTCTACCAACACAACACAACACAACACAACATAATTAATTATAAGAACAGTTAAATAAAAATATTCAAAAGGAAAACAAATAGGTTAATGTAGTGAGTAGTTACGCGCGGTGACTGAGGGGAGATTGGAGAACCGTGTGCCAACGAAGGAGATGATGGCCTGCAATGTCGAAAAGATAACATTAATTTAAAGTTTGGATGAGAAAAAGGGTGAAGTTAATTATCGTAAAAGTAAAAAATGTAATTTAGGGAAACATTAGCCTCTAATTGAAACAAACAACGATGGAGGTGAACGAGTGTTCATTTATGGATGAATCATCTACTAGATGTTTTATATTTGTTCGTCTATGTTTATTTAAGTGAGTTCATTTATGTTGTTTGTGTTCGCTCATTTAAAATCTAGATGAACAATTCACAAGGACAGAATTACAGAAACTGTCCTTTATATTTACCCCAAATTTCACTCGTGGTTCTTTATCTTCTAAATTGATGTTTATTGTCCTTTACGTTGTTTCAGAATCATACAGTGTTTGTCCTTTAGGCCGAACCCCTTTAAAAATCTTCGTTAAGTTGTGTCACGTGCTGCTCACGTGGGAGTATAACCGTAATTTCAGACCCCCTTCACATTTCCCCCCATTTTAAACCCAATCCAACCCCTATCGTTCAATAAATTATAACAAAAAAATTACGGTTATACCCCTACGTCACACAACTTAACGAAGATTTTTAACTGGGTTAGGCTTAAAGGACAAACACTTTAAGAATCGGAAAAGTAAAAGACAATAAACATCAGTTTAGAAAATAAAGAATCACGAGTGAAATTTAGGGTAAACATACCGGAAACCGTCGAGAAATTTAGCGGCGTTAACGGGGCCGCTGTTATCTTTTCCTTCGGTTGCGATAGTCAGCGTGTCACTCTTTCTTTTCCGGACGGTTGACTTGTCGGGTGAAGTCCCGATGTCAAGAGGGAAATTAAGATTGGCCTTGCATCCATGCATTTGAAAAGCGGCGTTATCATAGGCTTTAGCAGCTTCAATGGCGGAATCAAAGGTGCCCAACCAAACCCTGGCAGCCTTTATGGGATCTCGGATCTCGGCGGCGAACTTTCCCGAAGGCCGGCGCCGTACTCCTCTGTACTTTACCAGATCCACCTCCTGAGGTGTACTGCCCATCAAATTGGATTGTTATTAGGGTTAATATAACCTCAAATTTGATCGGAATGATATTCTACGGTGGTGCAAGATAGGAAAAGGGGGGTTTTGAGAGGAGTGAAAAATAATTATTTATATTTATTGTTGCAATCATGGAGTGCCTTTCCTTTGGGTTTGGGTGGTGGGTTTGTGTTCGTCTCAGAATCACTCTTTGGGTTTGGGTGGTGGGTTTGTGTTCGTCTCAGAATCACTCTTTTGTGTTTCTCGGGCGCATCTGACCAAATAATTATTTTTACTAAGCCCTCCGCTATGGGCGATCAAGGGGTGCCTTCGGGCATCACACCGTCGAGGAGCGCTCCAAGAGGGGCGGTCAAGGTGGTGGCCTCGTGAAGACCCGCGTCATAGTGGTTTAGTTTGTGGACCCTCCTCTTTTTCAACGGTAATGTTACCGTCTGAAAAAAATAAAAAAAAATCCAAACTTATATATATATAGGAAGAATTAAGAGATAACTCCTTCTTAGAGAGGGAACTAGATAACTAGTAAATAAATATTTTAAATGTAATTAAAAAAAATTATTTTTTTTTCTTTCATCCTTCTTATATGTTGTTATTTTTTATTAAGAAAAAAAAACTAATTGTAGTGCACATATGTAATACATCGACTTTTTTTATTGAATATAAGCAATAGTGTGTATTTTTATATGTGCAATAGTGTTTAATAACATATATGCAATTGTTTGTATTGTATGTGTGCAATACTCTTATATTATATGAAAAAAAAATTCGATATAGTGTGTATGTGTATTAGTGTTGTAATAGATATATGCATTAGTGTGCATTGCATACAACAAATAGTGTTATATTTGCGTATATTCAATTATGTGGATTATATAATGCAATTATGTTGTATTATGTACAATAAAACTCTATTTTATATATGCCATACATATTATTACGCATATCTAATGTAGATTTATCTTCAATTCAACTGTTCGTTGGTGATTAATTTCTTCTCTTTCTTTACATTTGCATCAAGTGTGAAGGCCGTTTATGTATTTTGTTTCTTCCCTTTTGGAGTCTTATTTTATTAAGAATAATTATTAGTTTGGACAAATAAATATATTTCTTTTTATATTACCATGTCTTAAATAAAGTTTTTTAATTAAAAATTTAATACCTAACCTATACATAAGAGGCTATTTTTTCATATTAGGTGTTATGCTCATATATTGAATTTGGTGGTGTAAGACGGTTTAGCAACTATTGATTCGTGTATTGTTAAAATTAGGGAATGTGTAAAATATTTAAAAAAGTCTCCAGATCGTTTATTGAAATTTGGTGAAGTAGCAACAACACTTGGTATCAATACTCGTCGGTCTTTATGTACCGACGTAAAAACTAGGTGGAACTCAACACACCACATGTTTGAATAGGCTATTTACTACAAAAGAGCATTTCAAGGTTTTGCGTTGAGAGTTCAAAATTTTGAATGGACCCCCACAATTGCCTAGTGGACTAGAGCCGAGAAAGTTTGTAAGGTGCTTAAAGTGTTTTTACATGCTACTAATCTATTTTCGTGCACTTCATATCCAACATCAGATTTATTTCTTATCGAATTTTTCAAAGTGAAAACAAAATAAGTAGTTTATTTGCATCCGATGATGTGTTTTTGAAAAAAATGAGTGTGCCGATGTATGAGAAGTTTGAGAAGTATTGGGGGGGGGGGGGATCGGGATGCTTATGTCTATTGCATCTATTTTAGATCCACGCTTTAAAATGATGTCAATTAATTTGACTTTTAAGCAATTGTATCCATCTATAGAGTTGAATAGTCGAGTTAAAGATGTGACTGAACAGTTAAATTTTCTTTTTGAGAAGTATGCTAACACATTCATGGTGGCTAGGGCTACCATAATTTGCTCAATGAACCCTTCATCCTCTAACCATGAAGCTAGCCAATAAGATGACTTTTTTGCTTATCTCAATTCTAAGCCCGTTGAGAGTTCACAAAAACTTGAACTTGATGTGTATTTAGAAGAACCCAATTACATAGGTTTGGAGAAAGAATTTGATGTGCTGATTTGGTGGAGCCAAAGTTCCTCTAAGTTTCCTATTTTAAGCAAAATGGCTCGTGATATTTTTTCCATTCCAAATACCACTGTCGCATCAGAATATGCTTTTAGTGTCGGGGGTCGTATTTTGGATGATTATCACAACTCTCTCAAAAAAGATACGGTGGAATCACTTGTATGTGGAGGTGATTGGATAAAGGGGGCCTCAAAAGTAACATTGCAAACACTATACGTAAGCTTATATTCACATTTTTGTGCATTGACACCTATTTAATTTTTATAATAACAGTTGTATTATTTTTATTTGTAGTAATTGGCAAAAGAGGAAGAAAATTTGGAAATAGAGATACCAACGAAAATCTTACAACCAAGTGACGATTATGTAGCAATTCTAAAAATTGGTTATGTAGCATTGCTTTTGTGAAAATGTGAAAATTTGTAAAAAGTTTTTATATTTATGTGCTTATATATATGTATTCAATCTAGTTTTGAGAAAACAGTTTTGTTATACATTAGTTAGCAATTCTAAGCTTATCCCTTTCTTATTTTTAGTTTATTTTTTAACAGAAAACTAGACGTTTAATGCGGGAGCTGTGAAAGTTTGGAACCGTGGAAGTGCGAGTTTGGCCTTGCTTTTGAACTTGTATTTTGTTGAACTTTGAACATGTTTAACTTATTTTGTGTTTGGTTTGATTTAGACGTGTTGAACTTATTTTGTTTTCGATGGTGTTATTAGACATATGGTACTTACTTTGTATTTGGTTGGTGTTGATCTCAACGTCTTACTTATTTAGTTTAACTTAATGGTTGAATATAATAATAATTATTATTACAGGTAAAATCGAGCTAAATCGAGTCGAGCCGTCTCGATTTAAAATCGAGCTGAGCTTGAGCTCATATTTTTAGCTCGATTAAGAGTTCGAGCTCGAGCCGAGCCAGCTTGATTATTAATCGAGCTGGCTTTGGCTCGGGCTCAGCTCGGCTCATGAACAGCCCTATAAGAGGGGCAAAATTAACAATGTCACCTAAATCCTAATGCGTCTTGATACAAGTGTAGATCGAATGTAAGTACACATGACATTTTACTCTGGTATTTTATATCATAGAAATCTGACTGCTATCTGAATGGTTCTTATATATTGTTTCTATATAACTTGGTGATTCTTTTATATTGGCATATAACCATTGACAAATGACAAGTTCACCTGTATGAGCATGTTGTCTTAAAAAATAAATCAAATCAATAGGGGGTTGATTAGTAAAGTACGATGTGTGCGAAAAGTCGCCATTTTTTAGTTATGTAGTGTTGCAAATACTTAACCTCAATGATTTCTATGAGCCTTAACAGTTGAACCACCATTACAAAATTAAAATATAACAATAAACTTTAAACTTCTATTAATATTGATTACAATACAAGTGCTAAGGGAACCAAAACAACCGTACAAAATAAAATTACATAATGGAATAAAGGAAACATAAGTACAGAAATAAATGAAAGCAACATAAAACGGGTGTTGGCTGAGGAATTTTGTTTAACCGAGGTCCCTTAAACATATTTCGGGCCACCCAGGTGAACCTCTCTGTCTCCCAGGGTACGACAGCTGCAACAGTGTGTACTGCCGGGGTTAACCTAGCACCCAAACTATACTTGTACTAGAGTATACGAGATCTCTAGTGAAACGAAATTAGATCGAACTTCTAGTCATGGTGAACTGAACTAGTGGGTGTTTGTGTGTGTTTTTTGTGGTTGTGTTTTTCAAATGCTCCCCCCCCCCACCTATTTATAGCAAGGAAGTGTGATGTGTCATCGGACACGTGTCAGTCATAGAATCGAGGTGAGTTCATGCTTTGACACGTGGTGTGCTGACTCACCTCAATTATTGACACATGGCAGCTTGTGGCACTCAACTCTCCAGAAGGCGACACGCAGGCTGCTGACTCATTATCCGGCCCAACCACACAAAAATATTAAGGCAACTCACAAGCGTTCTATTAATGTGGGACAAACCCATTTCCCTTTTTACCAATGTTCAAGTTATCAACTACACATTTTAGAGTATCGATATCGCATTCATCTTTACTCTTTGGACTCGTTAATAATTAGTTTATTAGTGATATTTACTAATAATAATTATTATTCCAAAATATTTCCAACATTAACATCATAGTGTTTTAATGAGTCGAAGGATGCTTGTTCTTTGGTATATCATTTTACATATGGTTGTGTTCTCATTATTTGAAAAACTAAATAATTTTGAAATCTCATAGTCAGAGACTAGTAAAACCTTATATGCTATAAAGACTTCAAATGGAAAGTGATAACCAGCAGCAACATAAATCCTGATGATGGTCTTGGCAATCTAATTGAGTTATCATCATATCGTTTGGTCTATAAACATCACTAAGAACTTATTAGAATGTGTCCAAAGATTTTTGCCTTGAAGAACAATTCCTCACATCTAAATCATATATAATATATGCGTGTCAGATTAAAAGAGAGGGAATCAAGAGAAGAAGGTTGTAGGTCCGACCTAGGAGATGCACATAGAGTTGAGTGCACATATACCCATCTCTTTATTAATGTCATGTAACACTCGGTTACAAAGTTTGTCACGTTTTTTTTAAGAATTGTTAAGTAGTGAACATCGGTGACATTGACGATTTTAAAACTGGTAATTAAAATATTCTTTACATTCGCACGCAAGGTAGTACTCAAAACCATAATTTGATTTCGAAACCAACAAGTATTCATACAATACAAACAATTGTAACTCAAAAATTTAGTTTGATTTTTCGTCCCGACACTCGCCCCTCTCCCTAGTTTATGAAAATTTTTATACAAATTGAGTCCCACAAACCAACATTAAGTCTCAATTTTGTAAGAATTACATCCTCACTTTGCTTCCCTTCATTCCCGACGTTCGCTCACCACAAAACACACACACACACACTTTTTTTAATTTTGAAAACTACGTGTCTTCAATCTTGCTTTCCTCCATAAATCAAGTTTCAATCACCAATGAGGTGGTGATTCATTGGTAAATACAAAACCTTTAAACACTTGGGTTTGGAAGGAGGAGATCTTGAGTTCAAGTCCTACAAATTACAAAGATTAAAAGAAATTCACCATTTAAAAATAATCAAGTTTCAGCATATTAACTATTTTAGTCCCTCTAATTCTTTATTTACTATATAAACACTAAACTTAAGTTTAGTTATTCACACTTAACAAACCTAAGTTTATTATAGTTCCAACAAACTTAAAGCTAATATCCCAATATATACAATATATCAACTAGTATAATAAATATAATATATCAACTAGTATAATAAATATATAACTAAATGTAACTATACTACTTCAACATTTATTTACTTAAACAAGTCGGAATCTTTAGTGGTGCCTTTTCAATAACTATTCCAAATAGAAGTCATCAAATTTGGGATATTACATCCCGGACATCAACATTATATGGATCTATATATATCCAATGGTTTGCAATTTCACAAATTTGATCAGTTCTTCATGTAAGTAATATAAAACATGATAAATATTAAACCTATGAACCTGTTACAGCATGAAGAGTAGTAACCGCAGTAGGGTATGATGTAATCGACATGCTTGTCATCTTGATCGAGTTCCCCTTTGATGACCGTCGTTTAAGTCAATCAAAAACCTAATTATTCTAAATAGTTAGAGCAAGTAGGGTACCGTATCACAAGGAGTATGTGGTCAATGTATTCGTGTAACAGATTTCTAATTATGAATTGACTGATTTTTAGTGCTGATCACACAAGCAATTTTAGTAAATGTAGAGAACTAAGCAACGAACAAATAAACGAGTTGTAAGCAGTTAACAAAGCAAATCACACCCGGGAATTCAAGTAAGCAACCAACAGTATCTCATGCAACCTAACAGATTAATTATTAACGATTAAGTAAAAACTGATCAATCAGACAAAACCTTAGACATCAACAATTACTTTACACACGGCACTGGTTATCAAACAGTCCTTGCCAGTGTGACTCAGTTAAGGGCAATTGTATGTATTATCGTATTCAATCTAACCAAACAGTTATATGACTAATTATCTAGCAGCTGGTAACAGATCGTTCAGACCAACGTAAACCTAAATCGACCGAACACACAGAAATACCAAACATCAATAATCATATATCAATCATCAATAACAATACACAAGTATTCTTAATCACATGAGAAAAACTGTAAAAGGTTACAAACTATACATCCCAAGTATGATTCGGAGAAGACTAGCCGAGCATCGTCATCGATAGATCTTCAATTATGATGAGGAAGGCCATTAGGATTGATCAAGAGATGATTGGTAGCCCTAGAATTCACCCAAAATCACCTAATAGCTGCTGCTGGTCGTCAATCTTGATTAGGGTTCGGAAAATAGAAGATATGGGTCAAAATCCGTTTTTTCACGTTTTTTAAGACCATCGCGTATCGCGATGGCCATAGACCCTACCCGTCGCGTACCGCGACCTAAGAAAACCTCATATTTGGATTCCTCACGTCGAGAAACCCAAAGTTCATATATTATAGGTCCCGTAACTCATTTTCTAGCTCAGGATATGCTCGTTTTACTTCATGGTCGCATTTTGTCAACCAATCTTGTTCAGTTTTAGCATCGGCTTATGATTTCTCATCCATGCTCTTCCCGAATCCTTGTAACACTTTCCAAGACATCAAATCATGATTCGGTTTTCCCGAGATATCATTCCATGCTCGTACATGTCTCCCATTTAGCATCTTTAACGATCAATTACCTGAAATACAAAAGCACGTATGAAGTACCAAATTTCTAACAATATACTCAATAAAACTACATAATTAATACACTAATATATATACAAAATACCCGAACATCACCCTTTAGGATGTATAGTTAAGGATGGTTAGGGTTCTTGAGAGGAACCCGGTTTAGGAGAGAGGAGGCACACAAAATTATAATGTGTGTGTGTGATTAGGTTATGATGTTAATATTTATCTCTCTTTATATATGCACCCAAGGGGAAACCCTTTATTAGTTAATTATAGGTAATATAACCCATCAACAATTACCAAACTAATATATAATAAGGTATAGTTAATATTTTGATTTATTATAATATAAATGATTATAATGGCCATATATAAATATATATAATTATATATATATATATAATCTTACATTCTCCCACTTGGCCGAGTAATCATTTATTATGAGTATTAGATAAGCCTGATCAGGAGTTAACACTCATTTTAGCTTTAAACTTAAACTGAAGCAGAGAAATACAGTCATTGAATTGAACATCAGCTCAAAACCCCCATTAATCATACTGCAGTCCTTATTTAAAACCTAAGTAGTTATGATCAAAATTTTCAAGTAAGCCCTTCAGAACGTTTGATTTATATATTTAATTCGTCTATATGTCATTATGCATGCAGAACATATTAAGAGACGTACAAAATCAAAACTGATGAGGAAATTTAATAGTTAATCATTCATAGTACGATATGCAGTTGTACGTGGTCATTAATAAACCCGTCATGATTATAAGCGCTTTCATAATAATTATGGGTAATAGACCTTTAGTTATAGGATCCTTAAGCATATCATGAATGTATTCGATATGAAAATTTAGATTCCTCAATTCGTTCATAAACGAATAATTAATTTCATATCAAAATTTAATGCAGCACCTATCAAACTGTTGCTATTTGAGAAAACATGGTAGCTGACGTTATCACAATTAGTCTTTAATATATAAGTTATTTGGAGTTTAATAAAACTTATGAGTTCACTAATAAATATTCAACAACATTTATTGACAACAACGTTCTAATTAATCAACACATTATGTCATTATAACTTAGATTGTTGTTATCAGTTCATTATGACTCCTCCATGAGATAGATTTATCTGCTAACATAAGAATATATCCCGAAAATTACATTTTCTTATCTCTGAATGTGACAAAGTTTAGAGAAATCTACCGGTTTGAATTCTCACTTCTTCTTTTTAAATTATAGTCTTTCGTTTCTGTTAAAGATATTTTAATACTCTTTTAGATGCTTCACGTCAACACTAGACAAATCTAGTGTGTTGCAATTTTGAGTAATATCTAAACGATTATAGACTTGAACTTATATAAGGCTTCTACTTAATGAAGCATAAAGTAATAATCTCAATGATCCTATTATCCTCTAAATAGAGCAATATTGTTTGTTACATGTATAAGGACCCATTTAAGATAAAAATTATAGAACAAAACTAACGTCCCTTTGGGTCTATCTCAGAATGTTATGATATCTATTATGTAAGGGATATCTTTGAGATCTATCACATAAAAGTATGTACGAACAATGCTTTGACTTATGTAACATATACTTGTCAGAAGAATATCATCTATATAAGGACAAGTTTGTTTTTAGTTGCTCCCACTCATCTTGAGGTAGGTACATTATTAATCCACTAGGTTTTTGATGAAAATAAGTGTATAAAGATTTCATCACATTTTGATGTTTGCCTTAACTCATATATGGATTTAATGACTTATAGACTAAATGTTCTTTAACCTTCAGTTTATAACTTTTAGGTTGTATTATGAACATATAAATATGTAAGTCAATTGTTAGAGAAAGTTGTTTTAATATTCATCTAATGTAGCTCTTAACTATTATAAGCTACTAGAACAATAATGATACTTAAAGAGATATTTTGTAATATAGGTAAGAAGATTCTTTGATAATTGATTTCTCCTTGAATATAACCTTTAACAAACAATCATGCTTCTTTGTGTCTTAACGTTTGTGTTAGGATTTAATTTAGTTATGAACACCCTTAGGTGTTTCAACAAAATCTTAAACCTTATTCTGACTTATGAAGTTTAGTTTAATTTGCTAATAATAGATTTATTCCATTTAGAATATTGATTGATTTAATGGTTTAAGGGGTATGATCATTAAACTTTCCAACATCCATTTCAACTTTAGTTAGGGAGCTTACATAATCATCAAAGTTAGTAGGTTTTAAAACCTAGATGACCTCCTGAGTTGATTATTGGGTTTATTTGAAGTTTCAGTTTTATGAATTAGCTCTTGGTTAGGTTGCTACCATTTTCAGGATTCTAAATGTGTAAGAGTTGGTACAGTATGGTGTACAATAGGTGTAATTGGAGTTAAATTTGGAGTAAAATTTAATGACTCTCTTCCCCTGCCTCTTGTACTTTTGCAAAGTCATTATAAGGACTTTTACTGCTCCCACTGACCTTAGAAACCGTTAGAAAATTAGCATGGTTATGGTCAATATTTATAGACCAATAGATTCTAACAGAGAAACAAGTTAATAATATAAGTTGTTGGAGTTTCTCTTGTTGAGGATTAGTTTAGTAAGAAATCCGAATTTGCCCACTTTAAGCAACAATGAAATTTTTGTAAGAGATTGTAAATTCTAAAGAGATAAGTTTTGATAGAATGGTGTTGTGATTGAGCAGTGTCTTGTACAAGAGTTGTAATTGAGATAATATAAAGTTTTCACTCCCCCACATCTTGCAAATCTTGTAAGTTATGATTGAGACACTTAAGACTCTCACTGATATTTAATATCTCTATGAAAAATACAAGAGAAGTTTCAATGATGTACGTGGCATGGGAATCTGTTATATATATGTTAGACTTGATTTGATTTCATTAACGTCCAGATGCCATAGTAAACTTAGGGACATATTAGAAGAAATCGTATGAAGTATATATGAATGGATCTCTTTAAGACCGCGGACCATAGAATACTGATTAGATACAAGTAAATAGCATTTTAAATGATAAAAGAATTATGTCTGAATATTCCGTTTGAATAAGTTTCACGAATGTCAGTGAAATATAACTTTTGGTGGACCCATACTTATTCCTTAAGCCAAGTAATGTTTAGGGCATTTAACACATGATTTAAAATCACTAAGAATGAGATTATATGAAAAATCACCCTCATCAACCATGTCATGATTTCTCATGAAATTTGGTTTTAATAAATGAATATTATAGGTCTCATTTGTCTTTCCTTAAATTTTTATTTGCATTATAACAAAAGTTGTGAAAGTATACATTATCATCTAGTTCTATATTATAAATGTTTCAATCCAGATATTGATAACAAATAATATAAGAGTTTAAGGTAAGAGTGACTTTATGTTGGCTATGCAAACCTTATAACTGTCATAATGTAACTTAAGTATTGATACTAAATTCTGATTAATCTTCAGAATATTTAAGGTATCATAAAGTGTAATTAAAAGACAGTTTATCATGGTTCTAATAACTTTAACATTTAAATTTGTCACTAACACTCATGTTAGTTATTTGTTGATTTCGGGTAAACATATAGAACTAGACTCAACAAATCATGTGTTAATGGGAATATTAGGATTAGCAGACTTATATATCATTATTATACAACTATCAATTTTAGCCAGTTGTTCTTTTGAATTATGGATAGTCTTGTAATGTCTATGCCTAATCTAATGGCATATTTTTGCAATGGGACTTCTCCTTAAGAAACCTAAAGCTGGAAGTAATAATTGTATTTTGTCTATGAACCTTAGAATTATCCTCTTTTAGGTTTTAGTGGTAGTGAGTTGAATAACATCTTATTTCTAGCACCAAACATTTCTTTTCATGTACATATGTTGCTGATCAACACACTCATTTTCCTTTGGTACTTCTGAGTATTATAGTTGATTCGTAAGGCACCAAATTGTACTGCTGAAAATTTTAGTATGTAATATACTGTAGGTTCCCAGCCGGATCTACGCGGAAGTATCTCGTACTACGTAGATGCGGAATCCCTACGTAAGACGATACGAGCGTAAGATGTAACCTATGTTAATACCGAACACGAACACACGTTACAATACCCAAAAGACACATTGTATTGCAACCTTTCAACACGTGATGTTCAATCACAATTACACGTTCTAGAAATCTATCTAAAAACAAGCCGTAGCCAAGGCTTATAAAGCATTCGACAACTTCACCTAACAGACTAGGCGAAGTTGTCAATAACTTCGCTTGTCCACAAGTTCGCTTATATTAGGCGAACTTGTGAGACAACCTATACAAATCAAAACAAAACCAACTAACACGATTACAGACACTAGATACTGAACTACTGACATAATGCACCAACAGACTCCCCCTTGGCAGTAGCTTCATATCTCTATCTTCAATCACTTGTCTTGTAATCCCAAAAATCTCGAGTCACTCGTCTTCAAGCATGAACGCATTCTCTGACACAAACGGAAACTACTCTCTGATATTTCTTGGCTTCATCTTTCCATGCAGGAATATAGAATATCTTTTTCTCGTCTAGCACCTGCAAGTCAGCTTGAGACAAATTTACCAAGTGCATAGGATCATACACTCTCAGCACCTCTTGTTCATCTTCATCCTCCATAACCGCTTCAGCTGTTTGACTATCGACATACCACCATTTCAGATTCTTTTTGACATCCTTGGGCATTTGTTTCATCGGCACTTCTTTTAAACACCGGATAGGCTTATACTTCATTACCATCCAAGGTTTGCCATCAGCTCTCATTCCTCTGTCTTTATCTTCAACAAGATTCCCTTTCTGCGGCTTTAACAACTCGAACTTTTTCTCTTTTATGCTTTCTTTCCACACGATCTTCCCAATAATCCTAGCCATATTATCATCACTCCTGTTTATCAACCCCAACTTGGCCAAATCCTTCACCTCACACTCAGGCAAGGTATTCAATGATCTCAACAACCTCTTGAAGTACTGAATCCCATCGTAACGTTTAATCACAAATAGCCACAACTTCTCATCATATAACCAGCATATAATCCCCTTCTTTGATTCAGCATACCCTTTGATATTATAACTCTTTTTAAACATAGTTGGAACCGCTGGCTTCTTTGTCTTTACGAACCATTGAGCGTAGCCTTCTTTCCATCTCGGCTGCTCTTCCCATTCAGATTCATCACTTCCCATATCTTGACCCACATTTGTCTTATCAACTTCTGGAACTTCATGCTCAACATTTTCCTCCACAATCTCTCCCTCTTCAATCTCACTATCAATCACAATCTCGGCTCCTATCTTCTCAATCTCTTCAACCGGTAACACATCGTCGTCACCTACAATATCGTC